>NW_008664291.1:338-11034 GCF_000695815.1 Acanthisitta chloris | reverse complement strand
CAGCAGCAGGTAAATTGCAACTAACAAAGGGCAACAGAAATCAGACCAACAGATCCAAGACAGTAGAACAAAACAAGTCCCTACATACACATTAAGTGCTGAAGTCAAGACTTCCAGAAGCTTTTTGCTCCCTTCCTAATTCATTTGGAAGGAAACTGACCATGAATGTTTTTTATTCCTATCTAGAAAGCACTGAGAAGATCAATTCTAAAGTGGCTTTGAAAAAAAATAAAAATTGTGATCACTAGAAGCTTTTCATGGGTTTGGGGTTGTTTTTTTTATAAAATTTCATTTCCAATAGGAACCATTAAAAAAGAAAGCTTTGCCACTCAGATCATTTCAAACTGTACTTTAGAATAAAACCTGAGATAGCATGAAAGCTATTCAACTTGAGTCAGGTAAGGCAAAGTCAATAAATAAATAAATAAATAAATAAATAAATCAAACATATAAAACCAAAATACCCAACTCCTCCTAAACCAACACCATGAGTAGAGAAAATTAAGTGGATCACTTTTGCTGTTCTTCCTCTAAGATCACTTCAAAAATTGCTAGCATAGTGTCAAGCAATCTGATTAAGTACTCATCTTCCCCCTCTTCTTTGGCAACACTCTTACAAGTTCATCCACACATTCAGTATGTTTAAGACATCCTGATTGTGATGAGACTCTAACAGAACCCCCAGCCATGTTCAGCCCCAACAAAATAATTTGCTGCTTGGGTTTGGTACCTCTGAGTAGCTGTTCCTGCTTGACAACCAGCCCTTTGTATTTCTTGTAAGTTTTCTCATAGTCCTTTTTCAGGGTTTGATTTTCAGGATCTTCATCAAGTGAATTGCAGAAGTTAAGGAGTTCAGAGAGAAGTTAAGACAGTCTAGATGACTATTGTCCTCAAAAGTGCTAATCAATTACACATAAAATGCAAGAGATCTGTGAAATAGTTGCTGCCAAGACATGATCACAGCAACAGCTTGTTACCTGTCATCTAGGGCATGATCATTTCCTCCTTCTAGCCCTGGATGTATTACCCCCCAACAGGCAGAACAGCTGATAAAATGAAACATGTTTTTTCTTCTGTTGCTTTAGTAACTTCACCTTAATCTCTTCAGCTTCCTCAACCCCACTCTTGGTCTTTTTTCATACCTGCAATTATGTTTTGTACTTTCTAGTAACTTTACTGCTTTCACAGAAGTTGCTCTACACTCACCTTGTATAACTCAGCAACAGCTATGAAGGCAAGTCAGAAGCCACCAGACTACCCCAGAGTATCAAAAGGATATCAGCTTTCTTCTTTTTAGCAAGTTCTTCCTGCCAAAGCTCATGTCTCTTCAGTTCATGGTCAATGATATTCATACACAGAGCTCCAATTTTGTAGTGTGTGATTATTCCATGAAACTGAGAAAAACTATATTGAAGAAATAGAACTTGTGAGGAGTAAATGCAAACAACCCCAAATCTATTTTGACATCTAAAGCAGCACTGACCCAACACTGCACCACATGAAATGTTAAAAAAGGTATTTACTGTGTGCCCCATTATAACACTTACCTATTGGAAAATTACTTCAAAACAAGAACAATTCCTGAAAACGTGAATATTTCTTTCAAACTCATAGAAGGACAAGGAACATTTTGTTGTTCCAAGTCAAAATAAAAACACATTCCAATTTTCATGCGTAAAGGAAAATGTTTTCCAATCAGCCCAATTTCCATACTCCAAGTGCTTCAGAGCTCCCTCTACTCACTAGAAATACAACAGAGGTCCAAAATCAAGGTGCAACACAAATTCTGTTTGAACTATTTCTAGTCAGGGTATGCTGAAGCATTGGCATCTCTAAATAAGAGCAAGCACTCACTTCAGTCTTGAATACTGTTTATTCCCTGTAGGAGTTCTGAGGGAAATAACAGATGGCAGCTCAGCCCTCTTTAATTTCTAACACAAAGCTATGGGTCAGAATCCCTACTAGTTTCTTCCCAGCCCTCCTACACACTGTCTTACTATGAGAGTTGGTTTTGTGCCTCAGTTTTGTCACTCCAAGTGTGTTGCTGTCTCAGTAAATTTTTCCTGTTTCAGTAAGGTTGTGCAGTGCAGTGCAGAAAAGAAAATGCAAAGATGCTAAGCAGAGCTGAGTTCCTTATGTCCCTACACACAGGGGCTCTGCACTCACCTTGAAAAGCAGAAGAAAATATAAATTATGTTGGTAGCCAGTTCGATGCTTTGTTTCCAGTCTTCCCTCAGCACTCTGGCCAATGCACCTAAGGCAGTCTCTGAAGTGAAACAAGATTTAGATGAGCATCAGTATTTTACTTCCCCCCTTTTGTCTTGTAAGCCTCAGAATTCGAGTTCACCTCATTCTACACTAATCAGTTTTCTCTTGGAAGATTTTCACAGGAATCTCACTTTAACAGGTACCACTGTGCACAAGTTCTATTTGGACACAGTACCCTGGGTGGTCATCCTGCCACAAACCCTAAGAAGCAGCAACATGCAAGGGAACCTCAACCAAACATTAAAGTCAGCTTAACACTATCACTAACCTTCAGATCCTGTGGCCTTTTTCAGCTCTATGTTCCATCCTATACTGTGACCCCTGCCTAAAATACCACAATTTTCACTTTCAAATACCCTTTAAATTCTACCTTGACAGCTAGTACTTCTCATCCACCTTACTATTTATTTCCCCCCAATCAACTTCATATTATTTAATAATTTGGTTTATATTTCTTCTTGCCATGTTTTATCTCACTTTTCCATTCACTTTCCCCCATCCCCTCTTCTCATACACCGTGTTACATGATCAGAATAAGAAGAGCAGCCACTGGGAGGCTTTATTATTTGCAACAACTCATGGGGACAAGCCACGATTTGATGGCTCACCATTCCCCTCCCATTACATCTTGGTGTTGCAGGATGGATGTGTACTGAACTCATCATTTACTCAAGGAATGTGGAGGTATAAGAGACAAAAGGGGCAAGGAACAAATGACACAATTAACTTGTCAGCCTGCAAATCCCATTTTCAAAGCAAGTTTCCTGATCTTTAGGTACAACTCTAAATTCTCATCTCCAGCAATAACGTCAGATGAAGTCAATTTAGCAGCAAAATATCTAGGATGAGGAAAAACAGCTGAAGCCTATTGAGGCCAGAAGATTTCAGTGTTAGGCCCAGCTAAGAACAGCCTGAGCAGCATCCATTTATAGAGAGATCCATCTGGGCTTTGACACCCAGCTTATTATGTACAGAAAAAAAGCCTAGAAAACTGGAGAAAACCCCAAACTAAAGGTGAACCACTTTTCCCCTGAAAGCAAAGCACCACAAATTAACAGCACAACATTAAGAGAAGTCCTCACTGGGTTGTAAAATTACCATTGATAAGCAGCTCCTCCAGGTTATCAGGATTCCTGGCCAGCTGCAGGATGAGGGCAGAGCCACGCACCTTGTCGGGAATGTCCTCATACAGTAACTCAATGTACTCATCCATGTCATTGATATTGGCAACTTCATCAATCTGAAAGCAGTCACAAAGAGGGTTCCAGAGTGAGAGAGAGAGAGAGAGAGAGAGAGAGATGGCCATTCAACACCACCAATCACAGTGCCATTCGAACACAAGACAAAAGAGCACACAGCTTTGAGCACAGATCTTAGGAAAAAATAAAATACGAGTTAAAAAAATCAACGCATCCAGAGCCACTGCCAATGAACACCAGGAAATCTGAGAAGATTTAATTGCTAAAAACAAAGGATGCTCAGACAACTCCCTGTGCCCTGTCCCGTGTTCCAGACCTCACTCGCTGTCCTGCTGCGTGCTATACTTGGAGGGGGAAGGACGCAAGTCAAATATTTTACCCTTTATGGGGATAATTTTTATTCCATTGTGCAATATTTCCAAAGCAAGTTCTTTGTTTAAAAAACAAGAAGCAAAACAACACAAGAATCCAGTATTTCTTTTCCCATCCTCCCTTTAGCTGCTTACTGAAGTAGTAAATGGGGTTTGCACTTCTAACACCAATATTTACCTCTGTTCCTTCAAATGGGGGTGGATCTTTTGGCTTACTGGATTTCTCTTTCTTTTCTATAAAGAAAAAGACACAGGTGCAGTTAAGTTATGCATATTCATAGTTGAAAGACACATCTAGTGTTCTCAGAGTGAACCTTCTGGGTAAATCAAGGTCAAAGCCCTTTTGTGTCCAGCTGACCTGTTAGACTAACACAGCTAAGGTATGAGGTTTCTGAAGCTGAACAGTCCCCAGGGAACCAAGTAAACCCTCAGATGCCTTTTAACACCTCCCTCTAAAGGATCAGTTACAGCTGGGTAGGCCAAGGGTAATAAACCTTGGTGCAAGCCGAGTGACAACACTCACTTCCACAGTGATACACCTTAGCAGCTTTGATTCTGCTTGAACACTGCAGAAAAGCTGCCCTGGGAGACATGAAGACAGAATAAACGAGGGTAAAACACCCAAAGCAGTTACAATCAAAGCATGTAAGTAACATTACTCTTTGTTTTAAGCTCACCTCACAAAGATAAGAATCCAACTTGAGAACAAAGTTTACCATTTCATGATTGCCAGAAACCTTGATAACCATGAGGATCTGATGTTAAATATGAAGGCACCCACTGAGCAGAAAGTTTAAGATGAACTTAATACGTAAACAGGACCACCAAGATGTCAAAAAGTTAAGACAACAAGATGAGAGACAGCCCAAGCTGTCTGCTGTGCTGTACCAAAGCTAGTCAGGCTCTGAAACTCCTCCAGCTTTCCACACAGTGCAAATTCAGCCTAGGAACACTACCTGCCCTTGCAGGAGGTGATGACAGAGACATCTCCCTAGGAAGATCCTCATATAGTCTTTTGATGCCACTGCAAGTGCAGATTCAATACGAAGAGGCTGCACCAAATAGCAGAATCTGTACCTCTCAAGCTCTGCTAAAGCATACAGCAGTAAGAAGCAACATTAACCAAATTAATAAACTTTTGTTGTTAAAAAGATAATTTCCCCCAATCTTACTCCAAGATTGCAACTTTTTCCAAGTGTGATTTAACTATAGATCTTCTCCACTGCTGTTACCTCCACAGAACTTGGAGATCAAGCAAGTTAGGATCTCAGCTAGGAAAACCTCACGCAGTAGCTCTCCAAAGGTGAAGCACCCCAGGCCCAAGCTACTTTGTTCCTGCATTATTTACCTTTCCCCACTGAGGCATCTCTGCGATTCTGCAGGTAGTACAGCAGCTGTTCTACTTCTGCCAGCTTGGAGGGGTGAATGAGTTTGCATTCTTCAACCACCTTCCGAGCCAGGGAACCAACGTCTGTATTTGCATTGAGACTCTTTAGCCGAATGCTGCAACACAGAAAGGGATTCTTTCAGTTTTGAAACATTTGTATTTTCAGTCCTTTGATTATGTTTACAGAGTGATGAATTTCCTGAAGCAGAAATGATCCTGATACACCCAATGCCTGTGCCTGTCATGTCAAAGTGGTTCTCTGATCTCCAAATGGCAAGTAACTGTCAAACAGATCCAACAGAGCATAACTGTCCATCACCTGACAAGAAGCAACGCTAAATGCAGCTGTATGTACAGATCTCTTACAGCCATCTCAGACACAAAAGACAGTAACTGATTTGCAATATACTCAAAATAAAGTGCACAGAACCACAAAGGAGTACTGCACAAAAAGTCCAAAATGAGAAACAGCTCTTGGTGTTGAGTGCACTGGAAGGTTCTTCTGCAGTACCTGGAGTCCCCCATGGCTCTGGCAGACCTGCAGCCAAGCTCACAAGCAATGAGCAGTAAGAAATCTCCATGGACATTAACAACAGGATGGATCAAACAGGAATTCCACCACATTGCAGATGTAAGTTATGCTGATTCATCCGATGACACATGAACACTTCAAACAGTTCAAAAATTTGAGACAATTCAAGGACTCTCTTTCTCTCCTCCTCATTTATCCTCCTTACATGAACTCACACAGGTAGCCACTTAAAATCAAATTCTTGAAAAGAAATCAGTATAGAGATAAAATAAACCTAGAAAAGGTCCAACTTTGCAGCTTGGAAATGAAAGTTATAATAGTTCTCAAAGCTTTTCCAATGGGGAATATTTTAATGCTCTTGTAACAAAAATACCATGCAAAAAGTAAAGTGCAGATACCATAGTGAATTCACTATCAGGGGTTGCAGATCAAAACAACAGGAGGATCAACAGCTCAAGCACAAGGCTGTCAGGAGATTCAAGAGTATTTCTTGCTCCAACACGTGCTATCATTTGAGAAGGAACCAATCACTTCACTTATCTCTACTCAAGTGGCCATCACGTAAAATGGGAGTAACCACTTTTCTGTACAAAACACCTTCAGGTACATCAGATGTTAACTTTCCTAGGCACATGTTATTTCCTGGCTTTGAAACACTCCACTAACACAGCACTAAGTGTGATAAAGGTAAGGACCTACTATTTCTTACAGGCAGTTGATCACAGAATCATGGAATGTTGATACTTTGAGTTATTGCATCTCTGACTAAAAAAAACCTAAAAAAACAATCAGAACTTGCTATGACCTTACATTTTCTGACACTCCTTGCGTTCCCCCAGCATGGGGTCTCCCAACTCTCCCAGAATTGTTGCTTCCACTTCATAGTGCACAATGAGGGCCTTCTCAGATGGATGCACATCTATGTTGCCTCCTTTTACCTTCCTGCCATGGAGAACAAAAAAGAATTAGCTTAAATGAAAAGTTCAGAAAACACATCAGAACAGAAAACAGTAACAATGGCTTGTCTCCTGTTCTGCTCAGGCACTAAAGCCGAGTACTGCCCTCCTTCCACACCTTATTCCATATCACACAGCTGTACCAAAGCTAGTGCTAGTGGTATATTCTTGACTACTACCCCTAGTACATACAGAAACATCCAAGCCACTGGTGAAGTATAAGTCACAGAGCAGAGTAAGGAAAGAAATCAAAGATTTATCCTGTTCCACATCTTCCAGTTCTCTTAAGGAATTACAATGAGGGACAAGATGCATTTCACCAAGCAGGTGTCTTTCCCAGCTGATTCCCTATTACATTGTCAGTGTTCAGAAAATGGCACCGATTTACTGTGGTCATTTACAAATATGAACTTTTTGTCACTCTCTTGGCTAAACCTTAACAGTTAAGATTTCACCAAGAATGAATTACAATTAAATTGAATTGCAATTGAATTCTCTCCTGAAGCACAAACCTCTTGGCTCATGTTCTTCACCTCATTGTGTCTGTTGCCAGGCTTGAGGGATTAGAAGATCAACAGCTCCCATCAGCAGGTATAAATCATATCTACTTGCTTTTCTACAGCTACTGATATTTTTGCAAAAGTATTCTTCAGGAAACCACTCTGGGTGTGCCAATGCCAAAGGGCTTGTCCTGCTCTCTCCTCCTTTGTGCCAGGCCATGAAGATACACCTCATTTCTGTTTTCAAGCAATGGCAGAACCACATGCAGGGGAAAATTACACATTTCTTCTTTGTTGGTGAAGATGACACTTGCCCTATTCTTCTTGGTACTACCTATCTAGTGCAGACAGTTGTGGAATAAACCAGGCTGCTAAAACACTGCAGATCAAAACAAACTCTGGAATGGACATTTGTTTTGGTGTGTGGGGATGGGGTTTTTTTGGTTTTTTTTGTTTGCTTTGGGGTTTTATGTTCAGGATTTTTAGACAGAGCATGCCAATAAACAGAATTACAGGTGGCTTCACCAGCAGCTGTATCAGCATCCATGAGACAGCAGTTAGCTATGGCATTGGGTCAATTAGATCAGGGAAAACTTCAACCTCAAAGAGCTGGAAACGTTACCAAATCCAGATGCAGCCTGTGGTGTAACCACTCCCATCAGAAAATGTTTGAAATGCATGTCTCCATCTACCCAGCTACTATGGTGCCTGCTCTCCCTTCTGCAGAACACAATTGAGCACAAATGCCCTTGTCCTGAGACACAGCTGTTCAAAAAACCCACAAACCACAGAAAGGTCTGCTGTGGGAAATGACCAGTTCAACCCCCAGCCTTGCAAGGACATAAAGCTACAGGGCAAGCAAATATATCTCACTGCTAGAAGAGCAACATTTTCCATGAGATTGTAGCAGAGCTCCATTTGTAACCTCAGATTTTTTGAAGAGACTTGGGATTTTTCCCTTTAAGAATCCCTGGAAGCAGATGCTTCATTACAGTATTTTTCTCAGTTCTCACGAGGTCCAATCTTGCAGGACAGAAATATGGCAAATCCACTTCAAAAGAATCCAGCTCTCACTCCTCACTCCCAAATATATTTCTGCCATATTCAAACCTAACAGGAGATCCCAATTGCAAACTCTCAGGCTCCTGATAGTCAAACCTCTGGTAAGTGAGAGCTTGGCAATACTCACAGATGCAAGGAAAAGGATGGGTAGGCCTGAAGGAGCCTGGTAGAGTTTTACAAGAATGAAACTGAGCTAACAGCTCATCACTGCCAAACGGATTAGATCCTCCCATGTTTTCCCAGCTCCTGGCAGTCACCTTGGGGTTCAGCACAAGGGCTCATCAAACCCCTTCACAGCCAATTCCAGCAATCCAACAGAAAACTCTTCATGTTTTGGGCTGAGGGAGTTCTTCAATGTCTAACAACTGAAGTGCTTTACAGGAAAGGAATAACACTTCAGGGATAAAGAGAAAGGGGTGACACCTCCTCCTTTTGGCATCAGTAAACCACTGATGAGCTTAGCAACCAGCAGAGCCTTAGCCTAAGGCTGCTTAAACAATTTTAGATTTCCCACATTTAATTTTTTCCTTAAGAGGGACAGATGGGTAAGCTGAGGAACTTGCAGCTGCAGAGATTTTCTGCCCTCTCACACTGACAAACACCCTCACTGCCTGAGCTAATGAAGTTACAAATCAATACACATTCAAGTTCCCTCTCTGCAAAACCTTACCTTGTGAAAAGCTTGAGGATCTAGACTAAAATGTGCTACCCAGTCACTGAAGTTGTTTTTCATTTGGGAAACACAGCATTCAGACTGTCAGCATCACACACACACACAAAATCAATCTTTATTTAGAGAAACAACCCTCCTTCCAATCAACACTGGAACTGATTTCCTACATATCTCGAGCCTGTAAGTCACTTGCTAAAACATTTCCAAGCACAGAGGTGATTATAACTGGTAGAAGCAGCAATGCACTGGGGAGCTCTCATGCACATCAGCCCATCCTTCCACTTCACTGCTTGCTTTGTCAACAAGGACATGGTTCTGTTCAAGGCTTACAAGAGAAAGGCCTTTTCTACAGACACAAGCTGGGCTAGCTGAGCTCACATAACCAAAGCTTCAGTGTTATTATCCTTTATTAACTAATTCCTTCACAGGGAAAAAACAAACCCAAACTACCCTAATGAAAAGTGACACAAATGGTGCACGTGGATAGGGCTGAAAATCCAACAACAAATCCCAGCGAGTCAGTCAGACTTCGTGGGAGGGGGAGTGAGGGTGACAAAGGGAAATAGGCATCAGGAGCAGCAGCTTACACAGCAGCCTAGTCACATTAAACAGCACAGCAGGTATGTTTTCATTTGTGCTCCCTAAAAGGAGAGAAAACCTCACTTGCAGGATGACAAAACAAGGATTCCTCCAAAATCACATAGGATGGCACAAACTGTGTATGCAAGGCTAGAAACAGGCACTGAAGTTATAGCTATTTATTTAATTAAAGGTGATTTTTACCCATTGTTGCATTCAAATGACAGGACTAATGTGCAAAGATTATCAAGAGGGTTTTTTTCCCCCACACTGTTTCTAATTATGGGTCTTAACATGTGGCATAGGAGGAGAAAAAAAGCAAAACCCAGGCAGTCTAAGCAGCAAGTTCTGCAAATACTAATAATTGCAAAGAAGTTAAAACAAGAGAAGACCAGGAACTCCTCAGGGTTCAAGATGCGATGGATAAAATCACCTGCAGGATAGGAGAAAGTGACACTGTTCACACCCCACACCTTAGCAGAGGCCTAGATGGCCTGACATCTTTTGGGACTGATTCACTTTTGTTCTGAAACAGCTGATGGAGATCCAACATTTGTCTCCTCATGGCCTGTTCTACAGGCTGACTGGTCTCATTGCCAAAAAGACAGATAAAAGCACCATTCATGCATCACATCTTTAGCATCAAACCCTGATCATACATTTTTATACCAGTTACCTCTCAGGTCCATCCCATTCATCCCACCTGTCCCCCCCGTTTGCCATGCCATGCTCTAACATCTCCTCCAAGTCAGTTCATCTCTCCCAGCTGCACCCTGAACCTGCACTTACTGCCTGTTATCCCATTCCTGATCCCCAGAGCATCCACCTGCCCATCCCAACCCCTAATTCCCACACCACCCTCCCTACTCATCACCTAATAGCATCTATTGTCCTCTCAACTCGCTGCCAGCTCAGTGCCTCAATCTAAACATACACCCCAAATAAATCCACCTCCCATTCCCAAACCATTCACCCACCTTACAACTTCCAGCCTCTTTCCAAAACAGCCACTCCTCACCCCCAACCCCATGACCTCCCCTCCCAAAACACTCTTCATTCTCACCTCCTCACCCATCATCTCCCATCCATCCCCATGACATTACCCACCACAAGCACCAACATCACATCACAGCCCTGCAGCACTCAGCCCCACCACGGGCTAAAACACC
>NW_008664291.1:0-251 GCF_000695815.1 Acanthisitta chloris | reverse complement strand
AGCCCCCCAAAACCCCAATCAGCCCCAACACAGGTTGAAACACCTCAGTCCCCCCCAAACCTCCACACAGCCCCAAGACAGGCTAAGACACCTCAGTCCCCCCAAACCTCCACTCAACCCCAACACAGGCTAAGACACCTCAATTCCCCAAACCTCCACTTAGCCCCAACACAGGCTGAAACACCTCAGCCCCCCAAAACCTCCACTCAGCCCCAACACAGGCTAAGACACCTCGACACCTCAACTCCCCA
>NW_008664290.1:71791-83767 GCF_000695815.1 Acanthisitta chloris | reverse complement strand
AGAGGAGCCCCTACAAAACCCTAACAAGCCCTTATTTCAATGCAGGTGCAGTGTTCTGGTGAGGGGATATAAGATTGACTCTGCTGGCTTGGTTTTGGATTTCATACTGGTACAAGCAACTCTGGTTTATAAGCATTAGTAACTGGGAGTAAAAGTCACAAAACAAGGTATCTGAATATTAAGGTTATAAACTTCCCCAAACAAAACATTTTTCTTGATGTTTATAAAAACTGGGAGTAAGTTTGCTGGATACAATTTGCATGAGCAAACACTGTCACCCAAATATTGAATAGGGATTCATGTGCTCTTGTGTCCTTAGCCAAAAGCTTGATATAACTCCATAGGTGTCTTCCCAGCTGAAAGGTTTCAGCATAAATGACTGCTGCACTTCCTGAAGGTCAAAGGAGCTGTGTTCCTTTCTGCTAGGAGCACATTCAGGCCTTTGAAATTCAGTTCTCATCTTTTGAATGCATAATAGGAAAAGTGTCCCTTTTTCTTTGGTGACATGTATTTCACCTAAAGGTGAACTGTAGGCTGAGGAATGCTGCTCTGTGGGCATTTCTTGATGCCATTGTGGGTGCCCAATTCCCATCTGCTTTGCCCTAGGTTAATAAAAGTGATGTTCTATCAAGTTTCCAGGAACGAGAGCAAGTCCATGTAAAGAGAACTTGGTAAGGGGCCCTCCTTTACAGCAAGTAATCCTGGCTGATTCTGTCCTTGGCCATTCAGGAGATACCTCCAGGAAGATTTTCCCCAGTGTGTACAATCTTTTAGGACCTCTTGTTCTCTGCTTTTGTGGTGGGCTGACAGCTTGTTCTGGGATGGCATAATTTCCTCTTATGACTGTCTGTACTTCCCACAGTGTCTGTGTGCAGGGCAGAAAGCTCAGGTGAAAAGGCTTCAGTTTTCTGAGCAGAAGATCTGGGATGATGTGGGAGCCATTCTTGCTGAGGTGAAGAATATCTAGGCTGTGCTAATGTGAATATGATCTCACTGTTCCAAGTGAACAGCCTCTGTTGATAATTTGTGTACCACTGTGCTGAACAGTGCTTATATGCATATCCACCAGGCAGAATGGAGAAAAAGCTTGTGTTTGGTTCAGTAGGATCCTCAAAACTGTTACCCATGTTAAAAGTTATTTTATGCCTTAATTGCCCTTACATTGTACTGCAGGGAGCTGTCTAACACCTGGTTGTTGGAAGGGTTCAGTACCACTTCTTTGTAGTGAGTGAGTCTCTCGTGCACCTTTGCCTGTAGGTTGTCTGGAAGAGTGATGAAAATTATTTTCCCTTCCTCTGCAAATAGACCTCCAGACAACAGACCTTCCAAATTTCTTTTCTAATAGTGATGCTAAGTTAAAAAACAAATAAATTCACATACATGTTATGTGAGTCTATTGCAGGGCAGTGAGCAAATCCATCTTAAATTGTATGTTTCTGCTTTTTTTTTCTTTCAGAATGTCTGAAGGAAATTCCTGTTTTAAAATCCAAAGATCAGTAGGTTGCCCACACAATAATGCATCTAAAGAAATGTTCTATCTTAACTGCAAAAGCCAATCCATTGAAAACATGGTTGCTATGGCTCCTTTCATGGATTTTGCACATATCGTCTGTAAAACACAGTACCTATCTGTGATCTCACACAAGGTGTCTCCAGACTCCTAGGGAAGTGATATTCAGCAGTTCATGAACAGGCCAGGCACCCAAATCCTGCATCATGTTTTACACTGGGCCCAATGTTAAATACCTGTTCTGGAAATATAATTTGTAAACTCATGTTACATACTTAATTTCCTGCAGAATTTAATAGGGACCCTTAGGTATCTAGGATTGGTGTTATCAATAGACAGCCCATGGGGATACATTGAAACAGCCTGTGGAAACAGAACTGTCTCCCTGCCTCCCCATCCTCTTGATGCTGATGTGAGCGTGGGATTTGCATCCTAAAACTATTTCAGGAGCTCAGGTGATGAGCTGTTGGATAGGAAACATGTGTGCTTACTGGGGAATAGTAGAGATGCTTTTCCTTTCTGTCATAATTCAGCTCTCACCCAGACAAAATGGAAAGTGCCTTTCTTCTGGCCCAGTAACCACACTAAGCAAATGCTGTCTGCAGTTGTCCCATTGCAGCCAGACTGTTGGGTATCCAGGTAAAAGGGACCTGCCGCTGTAGGGTAGTGGTAAGAGCCATGGTTTGGGAGAAAGTGTCAATTCTGTCACTATTCGTGCATTTCATCTAACTGCTTTCTAGTTACTAGTGCATAAATATTGTTGGAATACAGATTAGCACCTAGGACTTGTGGAATCTTGACTCTATCATGGTTTAACCCCAGCCATGAACCACACAACTGATTGCTCACTGCCCCATGCTCTCCTGGTGCAATAGAGAGGAGAATCTGAAAAAAGGTAAAACCCATAGGTGGAGATAAGAACAGTTTAAGAATCCAAATAAAATAATATATAGTAATACTACTAATAAGAATCATTATCATAATAAAAACCATAAGAATAATATTTGTATTGCAGAGGAGTGAGAGAGAGATCAGTAACACCCAAGAGAAACAAGTGATGTAGAACACAATTGCTCACCACCCTCTGACTTATCTGCAGCCTATCCCCAAGCAGAAATCCCCCACTCCTGGCCTGGTCCCCCCAGTTTATATACTGGGCATGAAGTTCTACAGTATGGAATATCCCTTTGGCCAGTTCAGGTCAGCTGTCCTGGCCATGCTTCCTCCAGGCTTCATGTGCACCTGCTCACTGGCAGAGCATGGGAGACTGAAGTCACAGAATCACAGAATGGTTTGGGTTGAAAGAGATATTAAAGATCATTCACTTGCAACCCCCCTGCCATGGGCAGGGACAGCTTCCACTTGATCAGGTTGTTCAAAGCCTCATCCAACCTGGATTTGTTAATTTCTTTTACCTGAGTTAGTGCTGAAACAAAAATTAGCTTAAATTTAAGCATATTACTTCATTACTCAACCACAAAATTGCGTAGTTGAGCTATCAGAGAACTCATAAAACCACATTATTTCAAAATAAACTTACAAAGCCCTAAACATTTAAAAGTTCTATTAGTGGTGGCTTAAGAGGAATCTTTCCCATCATAAACATTTTTTTGCCTCAGATTGTTTCAACTCTTCAGTTGCTCTTTGGAGAAAATAATTTTCTGATGTAGTATTGTTTGTGAGTGCAGAAGACACTGATGTGGTATGTCCAGAGGCACTGACAGTCTGTCCAAATAAAATACTGCTTGAATGTGAGGCACAAGTTGCTGCTGCTGCATTAAAAGCTCCAAAGGCTGTAAGTGCAGTGCTGCTTGAAGAGTTCACAGAAGAAGAATTGCTAGGTGAAGGCAACACCTCAAATGCAGAAGGATTACAACCAGCAGACATGCTCTCAAGAGCTGGAGTGATTCCAGATGATGATGCACTGGCAAGACTGGAAATCACTGTAAAGGAGAAACTGATAGCACTGTTACTGCTGTAGTTCACAGGAAAACTTGGCAGCCCAAGGCTTGATGTTTGCTGTCCTTCAAATCCAAAGGAAGGCAATGGTTGAGTGACCATGTTCTTTAATTCAGATGGCAAAGCTGCTTTTGTTGATGCATTTCAAGCTTTCAACTGAAGCAGCTGATTTTTTTCCATTGTCCATTCTGTTGGACAGAATTTATATAGTTCTGAGTGTTATTGTCTGCTCTGCAGTCATAATACTTCAGATGCAACTCCTTTGGTGAGAAATCTGAAAAGCCTGAGACATTCAGCTTTTCTTTCTTTGGTGAATAAGATGAAACTATCCATTGTCCTGAGGATTCCCAGATTTCCCTGTCTTTCACTAAACATTCGAGAAGTCTCTCCATCTTTATAGCCATCAGCAATGTTTTGACTGTTCATGCAGAGAATCTGTTCTGCAAAAAGTCCTTGACTTAGGGTAAGCACTACTGAGTGACAACCAAAACATCAGTGTGTTCTCATACTAAATCCAAAACCACAGCCAGCTACTAAGAAAAAAATGAAGTCTATCTCAACTGAAACCAGGTCAGGCTCTCAAAGTAGTGTTACTTTACCCAGGCCTCCTGGGATTTATGTCACAGTGTTATTCCTGGCAAAAATCCCAGTACCTGAATTAAAGAACAATTATTTAACTGAGGGGAAGAGTCATCTGTCATAATGTTAATTGCTTTGAAACTGACTGTTGAGTAAGAGAGTGATCTAGGCTCTTAATTGGTGGACAGAGAGACAGACAGAAAATGACTCAGCCCATCCTGAAATGGGAGATGCTGATGAATCACTGAGCAGAAAGATATCTGTATCAAAAAATACTCCTTTGAGTATGGAGGAAATCTTGCTTAGCAAAAGTGTTGAGCTTGTGGACAGCTGAAGTGGTGGGAGACAAATTGCACCCTAGGTCTGCTATAAATCAGAATTTGGGTTCCCTGTGAATCACACCGAGAGCTCCTTAATGTGATTGATTTGAAGAGCAGATGGGATGTCAAAGGAGTCCAGTTCTATGAACATAAATCTGTCCAGTCTTCCTCCTGCATGTGTGAAAATTAAATGATTACCTATGTATGGTGGAGTTACACACCAAAATAGCCTGAACAACACGGTAAGCAGTAACTCTTTTGGTGTGCACAAGGAAGTTGCAGCTGAAAGCCCAAGTGGCTTTCAGAGAGCTGGAGAGCCTTCTTAAATGTTAGCACTTCATGTAAATTCAGAATATATATATTTGAGGTGAAGAAAGCCATTATGGCTATGTTTTATTTATATTTCTCTTCTGCAGAAAGGTAGTAGAGTTTTAAGAAATGGGACATACTGTGCTCCATGGGGAAAATCTTCCTGTAGATATGTCCTGTACAGGCAAGGACAGAGCAAGACATCTGGCAGGCATATTGCATATGTGCCTCGTGTGGTGGAAAATTGCAAGTTTAATTGGGTTTTTCTCCTGCTGGTTTTTAACTATACTGAACCTGTCACTATGCAGGGAACTTTGTATATGAAAAACGTCAAAAAAAGATTAAGATAAGTGGCATCCTAGTGAGTTTTTAAAGCTCAGGGCATATATGACAAATCTCAAAAGATGCTGGCAACAACAGAATTAGTATGCAAGAAAACAAAGCTAAAATTACCACACAATGTGATTTAGTTATATGCAAATCAGGGAGTATTAAACATCAGTATCCTAATATTTTTGTTAAGAAAGAAAACACAGAGCTCACAAAGAATGTTAAACTGCCTGGTCCCAGCAGTGACAGAAATCCTTTCAGTTTCCGTGTGGCACCAGCAGAGTAATGTAGGTTTCTGTATGCTCTGCTCATGGTGTGTCAGTGCCAGCCTCAGGGGCACTCCAGGAGACACAGTGCAGTGACATGAGCCTTGGTCTGAGTCTGCCAACAGATTTGGGTGCTGGAGAACTGAGTGTCTCTGTGTATAGTACAGATTTAAGGTTCCTACTGCCATACAGGGATCCACAGCCTTACAGTGCCTGTCCTCTGCCCCCCAGGGACTGGATGTCTCACAAAGAATTCAGAGTCAGCGCTTGGAGGGGAATGTTGTCTCAAATCACTATGAGTAAGCTGCCATCTCACATCCTCATCCTTGCCTGGACTCATCCAATCTGTGCCTCCCAGAAGGTGATTCACTCCAGATATGATGAAGTAAGTTGATTGCCCCAGAAATTTCCTTCAGAAGGGAATCAGTAGTCATCTATAAGACATAACCAGAGAAAGTAGCCATGACTTCTCTACATATGTGTATAGTGTAATTCTGAGTGGGCAGAATACTCCACATGGGGTGCAATTCCATTCCCTTCTCCACTTGAAAGAATTCCAATCACCTCCCACTACCTTGATGAGTGTCCCAACCAGCAAGGCATAGATCATAGAATCATAGAATCATAGAATCAGACAGGTTGGAAAAGACATCCAAGATCATCAAGTCCAACCCTACCATGGTTATAGACCATGGCACTAAGTGCCACATCCAGTCTCATCTTGAAAACCTCCAGGGATGGTGAATCCACCACCTCCCTGGGCAGCACATTCCAATGCCTGATCACTCTCTCTGTAAAAAAACCTCTTCCTAATATCCAACCTGACCCTCCCCTGGCAGAGCTTGAGTCTGTGCCCTCTTGTCCTGCTGCTGGTTGCCTGGGAGAAGAGACCAACCCCCACCTGACTCCAACCTCCTGTCAGGGAGTTGCAGAGGGTGATAAGGTCTCCCCTGAACCTCCTCTTCTCCAGGCTGAACACCCCCAGCTCCCTCAGCCTCTCCTCACAGGTCTTGTGCTCGAGATGCTCTGGCAGATGTGAAAGGGAAGAGAAGGACGAGGGACAAAAATAAAAGGGCTGCTGTTTACATCTGCTTTAAAGGTTACCTAAATTGAATGGGACTGACTGTTAAGATATTTCTGTAGGACAGGGGTCCTGGAAAAGAGCAAAACAGCTTGCCTGGGGCCAGCCAGCCAGGAGTGACACTTCATGTGAAAGTTCCTTCACACTAGTTTCATCTGCCCAAATTAACTGAAAGACTGTGAAATGCATCCATTTCTTCACAGTTAAGTGACTGTCAGAATTAAAACTCTCTTTTGACAATCCTATTTTTCTGGCACATGTTACTTGGAGATATACACTGGTTAGGACTCTTCCATATTCTTTCTTTGAGAGTTTCTCTGCAGAAGCTTTTAGCTCTTCTTTCATTCATAGTGCTTTGATGTGTGTTTATTCCTGGTACCACACAGTGTCACATAATCAGACTGCAATAACGTCACTGAACAAATCCTTCTTCCAAGGACCTGATGGGCCTGAATAAAGGTGAACTTTTTTGCAGGACCCATATTTCTAGTGTCATGTCTGGGCAGCTGATCACATAAAGTTCCAGGCACCACAGGAGTCATGGAAGCCCCAGATAATTTTTTTGATTCTGCAGCACCAACACCCTTTAATGAAAAATAAATTTGGCAAGTTCAATGTGAAAATAGAGGAAAAGCTGCTAGAGACAAAAGTATAATTCATGGCAATTGTTTTCAGATTTTTTAAATTCTTGTACACTTTTGTCATTATAATTTTAACTGATGCATAAGAAATGTTCTTATTTAACATTTAAATAGCTGATGTGTATCTTTTGGTAACTCTGTGCCTTTGAGTTATCCACAGACCAGGGCTTAGTGGTATGGTAGGTGTCATGAGCAACCACAGTTGTGTGTTTTGCTCCAGAGAGCTGTTAACTAATGCCAACAAATTATACTATGGTTTCACCACACATTCTGCACAAACTTAGGAATGTATTTTGGTTAGCTGCAAAGCATCTTTGTGCTTGGGAAGCTCTATCACTCACAAAGTTCTCTGCAGTGGCTAATAACATGCAAGAGAAATGGATTCATGGGTTGTATGAAATTTACTTCTGTGTGAAGCCTAAGGAGAAGTCTAAACATCACTTCTTGTCTGATTTTAAGGAGAACTTGAGCTCTGGGTTTGCTATGTGTTTGCAATTTTAAGTTTAGCTAAGTTAATACACCTACTTCGTGCTATATCACAGGAATGTTAAAACGCCAGGAATTTTCTTCTGCTGATGTTCCTCACTGTCTGACTGTATGTTTATACTCATATGGTTCAGACATTTGACTCATTTGACAAAATTTTTTCATTTTCTATTTGTGTAGACAATATTGTTTAAATCTGGAATTTTACTTCCTTCTCTACTTTGTGCTGTTCTCAGATGATGCAGATGTGGCTGCATTTGGCAGGAGCTGACAGTGCATGCATCCTATTTCAAATCTCCCTGCCCAAATGTAACCACATTTTGGTTTAGGTGGGAACTTCTACAAATACTTGCTTGACCTGCAAAACACACAAAACAGGATGCTAATTAATGGATCTCTTTTTCCTTATTATCACATTTCTTTCCCGTATATTTTTGTCCACTAGAATCTCTGTAAGGCAGGGACTAGTAATTTTTTAGGCTGTGCACATCTTGAGGTCTGTGTTTTTGTAGCCCTCAAAATAATAAGCATAATTTATAGTGCTTTCCTGTTTTGTAATGCTGAGTTATTCCATCTGATCTCAATGTGAAAAGTTGCTTCAAAGGGAAGCTGCTGATTATGAACACAGAAACTTGTCAACTTGTGAAATGGTTTGACTCCTGAAGAGAGCATTCCTATTTAAAAATACTTACATCCTTTTGTAGTATTTTTTGATCTTATGTTGAAGATTTTAAATTGGCTTTTGGACCTGTGTTCTGCATTTTATAGAGCTGAATTAATTGTGAGCTTTATGTCATTGTTTTTTTTTCCCTTGAAAGATCATTCAGCTCCATTTTCTCCTTAGAAAAATGTCATAGGAGGCTCCTGTGAACCCACGAGAGAAAATAAAAGCTTGCAGTTAATAAAATGCATTTACCTGTGTGTGTAAGCTGTGACTGACTGAATTGAACTTCCCCCAGCACTGCTGTTATTATATACCACACATCTTTCATAGATATACAAGACTCAAGGTCAGTAGGGAACAAAAATTTTTGTATAAATGTTGGTATGCAAGACTCCTTCATCTTCTGAAGTTGTTGTGCCTGAAGTGTGAAATAGCCATGAGAAAATTTCCTAAAAGAACTGCTGTTTTCTTTTACACTCAACTGCTTCCCTCAGATCAACACTTGCAGCTGCAAAGGGTTTCTGTGAACAGATGAGCAACGACTGTGGTCCAGCCCACAGAGATTTTATAGTACAGGGAAGTAGAGAGAGGAAGAGAAGGAGAAGGAATCACAGAATCATAAAATGGTTTGGCTTGGAAGGGTGATTAAAGATCATCTAGTTCCAACCCCCTGGCATGGGCAGGGACACCTTCCACTAGACCTGCTTGCTCAGAGCCCCATCCAGCTTGGTATTGAACACTTCCAGGGATGGGACATCCACAGCTTCACTGGGCAATCTGTGCCAGTGCCTCACCACCCTCAGAGTAAAAAGATTTTTCCTAACATCTAATCTAATCCTACTGTCTTTCAGTTTAAAACCACTATCCCTTGTTCTCTCACTACAGACCCTACTGAAAAGTCTTTGTCTTCTCTGCCCCCTTTACATACAGAAAGGCTATAATGAGGTTTCTCTGGAGCCTTCTCTTCCCTAGACTGAACAACCCCAACTCTGTTAGCCTTTTCTCACAGGAAAGGTGTCCCATTGTTGACTTGTGCTTTAGCAATGACCAGGCAATCTGATGTTTTCTGTGAAAGGAGATGAACTTCTCCCACTTATCAGTTGAGGCTTGTTTTAAATTGCTTGAGCTTCTCTTAAGGACAGGACAGCTGGTGACAGTACTAAGAGAAGGGTGTCCCAAGTATCACTGTCTTAAAGATGATAGCTATCTGCTTATGTCCTTTTATCTTTTTTAGTTCCTCAAACCTCCTTCAGACTGGCTGCACCTGACTTCTGTGTCATCTAAGAATCCTGGACAATCATCCCCTGATTGTTCACCTATAACTTAAATGTACTAAATAGTACTGCCCCTCTACAATTACCTTTAAATTCTCAGCATTTGCATGCCTAAATTCTCACCTTTGTAGCTTTTAATAAGTTTCAAATCCCACAACAGAGGTTTGACATTTAACCCATGACTAATTAGTTTGCTTAACAGCCTTAAAAAGAACAGAATGAAAATCCAAAGAAATTGTACCCTATTATACCCTACCAATCTACTTTATCTGTTACTAATACGTTAGTAGAGATAGAATTTTGTAACGCAAAATCTCTTTGTGTTTATTACCTTCCCTCTAAAACACACTAATAGTAGGAGCCAGACATTCAGCATCACTTAGCTAATTTCTTTGAAGCTGTGTTAATTTGCATCAGTTGATGACTTGTCCAGACACATGCAAGCCTAAGAAACTCATCAAGCAATCCCTTCGCATGCAATTAGTCCTTAGTTGGTTAAGTAGCCCCATTGAGATTAGTAGTGAGAAAGGATCATGGATTTTGGCAGCTAGAGGCTTTTGTGCTGAGGTAAGTCACAAAAAGGTGCCCCCATCTGCAGGAGTATTTACTTAAGTGACACATCTCTGTACATAGTGCTGCTTCCCCAGTGCTGGGCCACGTGGTAGCTCTGTGAACTCCCAGAATTTTCCAAGCCCAGTCGTTGTTTGCCCAGGCTGCTGAGGGATGAGTCTGTGAGAATGGGGGCTCTTCTCCCCACCTTCAGCCTCTCTCCTGTAGGTTTATCTTAGCCAGTGTTCTGCATGAAGAAAATGAGATTCCCCTTCCCAATAGCAGCAGCTGGATAGCAGAGGTACCCTCAGTATGCTTACAGCCTGTCTCTGACCCACCTCAGGTGAAGTGAGCACTTGAACCTGTGTACCTATGATGCCAAGTGCATGTACAATTTCCATATAAGCTCTCTGACATTCCCACTGGCATTGTGTTGCTGTTTTGTGGTTTCCCTGTGAGCTGCCTGGGAAGCTTGCAGGCACACACTGTTTCTTAAATGGGACCAGACTGTGCTTGTTTTCAAGACAGATTTTTTATGTAATAATTTTTGGTCTTCTCTCCACATACATACATACATATATACATATATATATATATATATGTATGTATATATATGTATATATTTGTGTGTCTATACACAGCTCAGTGGCTCATTCAGCCAGACCTGGGTCCTTCAGATAACAGGGCACAGTAAAACCAACTGACTGCATCACCCACCTGGCCTCGGAGCACATCTCAATTCCCCCAAATATATGTATGTATATATATGTATATATTTGTGTGTCTATACACACGTTTTTCCCTACTGCTTTTGTCAGATGCTTGGGTGGGAGTAGGGTAAGAGATGAGGAGAATGGTAGTTTGGAGTTGTTGATGCCTAGGAGGTGACCCAGGTGGTTGGTTAATCAGCTTGGTGGTTGTGTATCTGATGCAGCAGAGGCAAGGAGCACTCAGGCAGCACAACCATATGCAGACTTCTTGAGGGGAACCCCCTATTAAAAATGCTTTGTATTACACAGCAAAATATCCAATAAAAATATAAATGTAGGCCTGTTTAAAGCCAGCAGTTTCTCTATAGATGATCATAAATATGTCTGAGAAGATCACCATTTTATTTTTTAAAAGGCCTGGATAAAATTGTCATTAGAGTTAATAGGTCTAGACATAATGCTGCCAGAAAGTATTTGCTTAAAAGTAAATGGAAGCAAACGCTGGAAACAAATATTTGGGGCTGCTGAATTGTGAGTAGAAATCTTTTGTCAGCTTCATCATCAAAGCAATGCCCAGTGTGGATATCTTGTGAAACAAAAAGTATCACTGGAGGGAGATAATGCTGTGTTTCTTCTTTGTATGAGCACTGAAATGGTGGTGGTAAATTCAGCCAGGATATTTTGTGTGGTTTTAGAAGGGTGGTTTAGTGCTTTCATTCCCTTCTACTGGTTCACTGTACAAATGGCAGCTTAAATAGTTTCACAACTGCAGATGAGCAGAGGGCATACTCCCTGGAGTCTCTCAAGCAGGAAAAATCACAACATGTGGCAGTATAAATATGACATTGAACATTTGCTGTTTGTTCAGAGACCTATGAAAAACTCAGAGCAGAAACATAAATCTTTCTGCTGCATTTAAGACTGTGCTTAAACAATTAAATACAGCTTATTTTTTTGGGAGAGGGAATAACCAATTTACAGAAGAGTAAAAGTGCAAACTGTCCTGAATTTTCTCTTTGTGCTGTTATCTTTCATCACCGAGGTTGTTAGATCTTCTGGAATGGGTCATTTCCTACACTTAGGTATATGATGCAGTAAAACATGAGGCTGTGTAACTGATCATGTGTGGGCAAATAAGGTCCATTTTCTCATTGCTCAACATCTTGTAAAGCATGAGGCACAGAAATAGGTAGCTCATTCAAGTTTATATATACTAAAAAAACTCATACGAAAATGTGTACTTTTCTACCAGTAATAAAAGCCTGAAAGTGAAGAGGTATGAGCTAGAGTAACTGATT
>NW_008664290.1:57216-71535 GCF_000695815.1 Acanthisitta chloris | reverse complement strand
TTGAGTTTGCTGAACAATTAATTGTAGCTTCCAACCTATAGTTTAAAATGTTTTTTCTTTTGGATGGTTGGGAAGTGGCAAATATAATAACCAGTTTTTATGAAAGGTTTGAAGAGAGAATTTAGGGAACCACAGAATCGTACCTCTGACGTTTTTGTTGGACAAATCAGTAGAAGCTGTAACAAATAACAGAAAAGAGTAGAGAGGAGAAATACAGCATAAGGGAGAAGAGTCAAAGCAGATTTCATAGACTGAAGTAATTCCTCACATATCTATTCTAGTACTTTGAAGAATATGTGAGTAAGGGTGATGCAGTTAATTTCCAAAAAACTTTCAGCTATATTTTAACCAAAGACTCTTGATGAGATTAAGATGTCATGGATTAATAATTGGCTAAATGAAAGAAGCCACAGGGTAGGATTAAATGATCTCTATTTCACAATAGAGAGGAGTGTGCACAGCTCCAGACTCTGTGCTGTTTAGTGTATTCATAAATGATCTGAGAAAGGGAGTGAGTGATGTGGTGGCAACTGCTGCTTATTTCAGAGTAACCAAAACTCAGACCAACTGCAAAAAGCAATAGAAGGATTCCTTTATATTAGTTGACTGTAAGATCAAAATGGCAGATGAAGGGCACAAATATTTTAAGTAATGCACCTGGGAAAATCAGTCCCAAACATATGTACAAAATTATGATTTCCCTATTTGAAGTTATTAAATATAATTTGTTGAAAAAAATTGTAATGATTATTGATAACTGAAAAGTGAATGGAAATGCTAGAAGTTCTAAGGAAAGGAATAGAGGATAAAATACCTCTTTGTCACTGTTACATAAATGCGGTGTTGAATAGGGAGTTCATTTCTGATCTCTTACGCTCAAAATGATAAAGTAGAACTAGAAAAGATACAGGGAAGGACAATAAGGTTAACGAGAAATTTGAAAGGGCTTCTGCACATGGAGGGATTGAGTGGTTTACAGCTTTTAGCCTGGGAAAGAGACTACTGAGAGGTATGTGGTGCAGTTTGGTTGGAGATGATCATTCCCTGTCTCTCACAGCCTGGGCAGTATGGCCAGTGTAATGGTGCTATCAGGCATCTGGCTCAAAACAAACAAGAGGATGTACTTTTCCACACAGCCTGTAATACAGCTCAGGAACTCATTGCCATATGATGTGTCAGATGTAAAAGCAGAAAGGCAAATTGGATGGATTTGGAGAAGAAAGGCCATCGAAAACAAGCTCTGGCACTGAGCAGCCTCAAACACCTGCTTACTGGGAAGATCAACCATGGACACAGGGCTCTGTGTGCCATGTTTCTTGGCAGGGGCAGCTGCTGATTGCCAGAGCCAGGGACTGGCTGCAGGAATGAATGGACCTTTAGTTTGACTGAAGTGTCTTAAAATATTTCTGCTTATATCCATTCAATTGGATACATGGAGTCAGCACTGTTCTCCACTGCTGACTAAGTGACCGAAGGTTGGCCTGTGTCAGAGGACTCAGGTGGCTACTGTGACTCAGACCTTCTGCTAGCAGGAGGTTGTGGCTCTGCTGAGCTGTTGTCCAGCTCTTTCAGGCTTCCCCAGCACTTCTGCTCTGTCAGTCCTGGGCTTTCTCTTTGCCTCTCAAGCTGTGATTTTCTTCAAAGATATGTTCTTTGTAAGGAATGTTAAGTACAAGGTGATGCCTTGAGGAGGCACGTAAGCATGATTCCTGCACGTGTTGGTCTCATAGCAAATGGCCTTGTTGTGTTACTATCTGGCATGCAGTGAGCCATACAAGTCAGGATCTTTCTCTGCCTGCTTGGCATAGAGGAAGGAAAGGTGTCCACTAATGAGGCAGGTGATTCATTACGGTATGAAACAGACTGACTAGGACTCCTTTGTAAATAACTTCTGGCTGCATTTCCTGTCAGACAGGTGGGAGCTCCTTATTTGTATGCAATAATGACATGTGCTCATCAAAGAGGATAATGTAAAGAACAAACAAATGGCATTTCCAATATTACTATGTAAATTACATGCTCAGGAGAAATGATCAAGCACTCCTGAAATACAGCAGAGAGCACTAATTGCATTCCTTGCCCTTCAATATGCTGTGCACTGTAGACAGCTCTTTTCCCTAAATGAACATTTAAAGCCTTCATTCTGTCTGCTTCTTCATGCTTAAATATTTCAGATACATTTTTTCCTAAGTATGTTACACTCTTTGCATATAATGCTTTATTGTGCCTCCTAGAAAGCTGACATGACCAATGGTTTGCATGAACAGCCTGTCACCAAAATTGGGAATAAAACTCCTTAACACCAAGGTAGCATTAAGAAGCAGAATTCCTTTATTGCAGTGCTGGATGCATGGGGGATCTCTCCACTTAATGTGTGTACCAACTGTCCAAACCTTTTCCTATTTAAACCTTTCAGAAAGCAGAGGAATTAGTGTTCATTGGTTAAAAGTTACCTAATTCTTATTGATTAGCACTCTATTTTTTATTTGTTAGTGATTTCTCACTTCTTATGTTAATTATTTCCCTGAAATAACTACCATAATCCCACCCTTAATAATCATATCCCCTCCCCTTTACACAGGCACAGTTAATTGAGACTCTGGTCTTTGAGGGTTTTCTGTGATGGCCGATGGTTGTTTGGGATTCTGTCCTTTGGTTGAACCTTTACTCTTGGCCACAGATTCTTCTTGGAATGTTCCTTTTCAGATATTTTGCTGAGCCTGCTTGAATTTAATGATCAGTCCGTCCTTCATGTACCAAAGTAGGCAACTAGTTTCTGGACAGAGAGCTTAGGCTGGGGTGAGAATACAAGGGAAGACTGGCAGCTCAGGATGAGGAAGGCACAGGAAGTTCCACCTGAATGTGAGGAGGAAGTTCTTTACTGTGCTGTCACTGAGGAAGGGCACAGATTGTCCCGAGAGGTCATGGATTATTGCTCACTGGAGGTATTTAAGAACTCTCTGCACGCAATCCTGAGCCATGTGCTCTAGAATGGCCCTGCTGGAGTAGGGAGATGTCCCATTGTGGTCCCTTCCAACCTAACTGGTTACAAGCTTTTGGGTGCTTTGATTCCTTAGAAATATCTGTAGGTTATTGCTATCTTGGGAACTGCATGTAGAGTACTGAAGTGGATTTCCTTGTGAGAAACCACACCAAATAATCCTCTTTTGCAAGCATGTCCAGCCCTATCTTGAAAATTGATTGGGGGTTTTTGTTTTGTTACTAGTAATTTTTTTTCCTGGAAATCTGTTCCAGAACTTTGGTCTCCAGATGGCTTGAAATCTCATTTCTTAGTAATCATTTTCTTCATATGCCAGCACTGTCTGTGAGCTTGGGAAGTCCTCGCTTGTGTTTTCTTCTTAAAGTATTTCTAGCACAGTCAAAGCCCCTGCCTAGATGTGGCATCTTTGCTTTTTCTAAGCTGAATAAGTAATTCTGTAATAGTTTCCCCTTATAAGATGAATCTCCATTTCTCCAGTCCTCTAACCAGTATTTCCTGAACATGTGACAGTCTGAGGTCCTTTGTTTGACAGAAGATGTTAGGAAAAGTATGTGCTATGTGAACTGGGACCTTCCTTATCAGAGCTTAACCCAACAATGCTGCTCCTCTACTGTCTGTATATAAAAAGTGGGATGACTATGAATACTATGGAGGTTGTGGAGTCTTGTACAAAATATCTTTCCAGGTCAAGCATCTCTGAGTGAAAAGAATAGAAAAGGATACCTCAATATTCAAAATAAGCTACGTGTAGGATATCTAGTGATGAACTGAAGGAACCTGTGTAGGACACTTCAGGTTCTTCCCTGCTCCTGTCCAAGGGACTTAGGCAAGCCCAGTCCCTGGCCACCCAATATGGTGCTATTTTGTGTGACTCATGGCTGGGAAAGTGCAATGTTTAGGATTCTTTTGCCTTGATGGAGCTATGCAGGAGAATTGCAATGAGGAAAGATCCTATTCACATACTCTTTTAGCAGCTGCTTGTGTTGGCTAAAGGAGTAAATTGCAGAAGATTTGCCAGCTGCAGTACTCCTTTGCCTGTTCATTTGCATTTACTAAGAAGAACTGATAGATACTGGAGGACAAAATGCCTGGTGGGTGAGACTCTGCAGGAATCTCCCCTATCCAGAGAGGGAAATTTGTTTTGAAGCTTAATTTAAATTTTTAGATGATACTTTGCTGTATCTAGCTTTGGAAGAAGTATAAATTAGGCTGAGGGAGGATTCCTACATGCAAGTAGGAATGGCAAGTAGCCTTTGGCAATGGCAAGTGGCAATTCCTACATGTAAGACACCTGAAATGCTACAACAGATTTTACTTTCTGAAAATGAAAGGTACTATTTCTTCTCACTTGCAGCAGGCACAGTGGTGCTATGTAATAATACCTATTCAGAGGAGTAGGTTGGATATGCTTGGTTTAAGATAGGTTTTAAGCTGCTCAAATCTTAGTCAACAAACTCATCTCTACTCAATGCACTTATGTTTTACTCTCTTTATTTTTTAAAGATGTTTTTAAGACTGACACACAAATAATTTCCTTTAAAGTCCCACTACTGAATGTAGCAGTGAGATCCTGGGGAGGGCTGGAGAGGGTGTTTTATTCATCAGGAAGCTAAAGGGAAGACTTGAGGTGATCTCTCTGCCTCTGATGAAATTCATTCCCTTATCTGGAAGCTCTTAAATCATTCCTGGCAGAGGTGACATTATAAAAATAATTCTGAAGAACAAAAGTTCTCGCCCTTGGAATACACTGCATTGCACCAAATGGTAGGCATTTATTGCTTTTTTTTTTTCCTTAGGGAGTCTAGGTGGAAGCTTCAGTTGCCTTTACGTTTCTTTAATCAGTTTTTCTAAGTTCATGGATTCTTCCCCCTCCTCAATGAATACCTTGTGAAATAAGCTACACAAAAGATAGGCAGAGTGGTGACTGGTAAACCCCAGGGTCTTGTTCAGGACACTTTGGGTTTATCCCAGTCCCAGTTTCAGGGGCTTCATGGAACTCAGCCCTGGCTTGTCATTCACCATGTCTGTGGCAAGATGAGCCAGAGAACTGCACTGCTTTTCCCATGTGTTTGGTTGCAGCAGAGCACTGCACATATATTTTTAATTATGCATGAATATCTAAATGGGGATAAGATAAATTCTTTTCCTATGGCTTACTCCTTTGGCAGGAAGATGGGCTCTGGGGACATGGACTTGATTGCAAGGTAATAGAGACCTATGTGGGAATCTGTGCAATCCATGAATGCCTAACTTCTCTCAGATTCCCTTCTAGAGAAGGAGAATCTCTGGGGTATGTTTTCCTTTTGAGTGACCAGGAGATAGTTCTTTCTTTTTCTGAGAAAAGAGAGAGAGTGGAAGCTGACACCCTTAGGTGAACTTGTTCATAGAACAGTGGCAGGGTTATCTATCTATCTATCTATCTATCTATCTATCTATCTATCTATCTATCTGTCTGTCTGTCTATCTATCTATCCAATTAAAGCAATGCTTAAGTTGTGCTGAAGATGAATTGTGGGCATAAGGAGATATGGAAAGCCTGATAGTTAGAAGGACATTAAAAGCTGTTCCTTTCAGTAGATTATTAAAAAAAAATCAAATAATCAAACTTTATGCGACAGCAAACAAAGGATGAAAGAGGTGAGTCCATACCATTATTTTCAATGGGACCTAATTCAGTCTGGATGGAGTTGTAACCTAAATACACAGATAACCTAATTTTGAAGTAAGTTCTGTTGGTCATAATGATTTTTTTAAAAAATATTTTGAAATATCATTTGGTTTATGTTGTTCTGGAGGCATATCAAGTCTGGTTTAATAAGCCTGTTTAAATTCTGGTCAGCAGCCTTTCTACTATATTGCAGCAGAGTATTTGAACTCTTCTATTATGCAAAATATTTAATGTATGTGTGAAAACTTAGAGTTGGTCTGCTGTTCAGCAATGGTAGTAAGTAGTTTACTGGTTTAAATCTGCCTTCTGTGTCACTAGAGACAGAAAGGGGCATTTGGGTGTCTGGCTCAGGTGTCCAAGGTGCCATGTCAGATTTTAGTCAGGGAGAAAATTTTCCTTAGAGAAAATCCACAACTCAGCCAGGAGATTTTGCTGCAAATGCATCACATGGTCCAAAAAGGAACTAGCATAAAGGCAGATAAAAACATGTGAGCTTTGACCTTTCTCAGTGCAGGTTTTGCAAGATTCTCCCCAGACTTTAACTCCCTAACACCTGATTTCTATAGCTTTTTTATGTTTTAATTCATCAACTTGATGCAGCTGTTCAGTTTTTTATTTACCTTTAAAGTATACTGCAATAATTTCGGCCACGTGCTTTGGATACTGGTTTGGATACTGGTTTCCAGAATACCACAAATGGCTTGAAACAGGAGCTGAGAATGACAATCTCTCAGCCACAGAAGCTTCTACCATCCTCTGAGCAGCTGTTCAGTCTAACTGACAACTGAGGTCTTCTAATAAAAAAAGCTGTTTTACTATGTACACCTCATTCATTTGCCTGATTTACTGAAGGTGTTGAGTAATCCTCACCTTCATATCAGTTCTGAGACACAGCAAGATTTTGGGAGGCTTTCCAGCAGCAAAGGTTTTAGTATAACATTCTAACTTACAATATAGTGTTCTGTTTAGCATAACTTAGATTTACAAATTGGCAGTCTCTGACCTTGGTGTTCTCTCACCTGGACTGTGATAATGGTGAGTGTTGAGAGTGCTTCTTGATACCTGATAAGGGAAATGCTCTTTGGGAATCTGAAGGGCAGCAGAGAACAGAGGCCTCTCCTCTAGGAGGCAGCTTCATGCTGTCCAGATGGTGTGAAACTCACTTGTGATGTTTTTTTCCCAGGCATTATGGAATTCAGCTTTGTTGAGGAAACTTCCATATAGGATCAAACCACTGCATCAGCTTTTACCTCCCTCCTGGTTGCAGGTTTGTGACCTGAAGTCCTGTAGGTGGGTGAAGTTCCTGGGTGCCAGGGTGGCTTTGGAAGGGGTGAGCAGTAAGGCTGCTCTGAGATGTACAGGGTTGGGATCAGACATTCCCAAAGACTCTCTAAATCTCTATTGTAATCAGACCACACTCTTTTCAGCTCCACCTGGCTGCTTTTATTAAAAATCTGCCACTGATGTAGCATTCAGCTGGATGTGAAATTTTTAAAGAGCTTTCAGGCAGGGAGGGAAAGTGGTACGGTGTTCAAAACTGTGACCAGGAGTCTATCAAGCAGCTGCCTGAATTCTTAATGGGACTGAGGCTGTGCTGCTCTGTCCTTTATGTTCATGCACTGGAGAAAAGTCTCTGACAGCCTCTTAAAGAAGCACTTGAAGTTGGACATCCAAATAGGCAAGTCTGTAGTCTTGACTGCAGTAGGGTCTATGTAGGGAGCAGCTCATGGAACAGTGTATTGCACTCTTGAGTGAACTAGGAGCTTGCTGTGTGATCAGTAAAGCTGCTCTCAAGGACACCAGTGACTTTACTGGAGTCACCAGTATAAATGGGGCCAGAATCCATCTGTACCAGCTTCTGTGAACTTGCCAGAATGCTGAAAGATTTCTGTCCCAAATGTGGTAATGAGCTGATGTTTCATTATTGTGTATGTTTAATTTTTCCATGCACCAGCATTACTGGTTGAATTAATCAAGCCAGATAATCAAACTGAGACACTAATCTGTGTCCCAGCATAGTGGCCTGGATGAAGTCATGGTGGCAAAGCTCTAACTGATTTCAAAGAAGGTTGGCTGTCATCCATAGCAGTAAACAACCCCTGTCCCTAGTACTAATAGAAAAAAACCATTTTCAGCTTAGCTTGCCATGCTTTACCTACCCTTTTATTGTCAAGTATCTTTCATATTGTAAGCAATTCTACAATGTATATAGAGGTAGTAAAACAAGCAGTGATTCTGTAACCCTTAAAATTCACTTAGAATGATGACACATTTGGCTTTATTTTGTATGACTTCCAAGGGAAGAAGAAGTATTAAAAGTTTTGTGTTTGGACATTTTCCTTAAAGAAAGTTCTTCTGACAGGTGTAAACTCTTATTTGATCCTGCTGGTTTGGACTGAAGTAGTGTTAACTTTCTTCACAGTGGCTAGTATTGGGCTATGTTTAGAATTCGTGCAGAGAACAGGGTTGATAATGCAGAAATGTTTTTGTTATTGCTGAGCAGAGCTTGGACAGAGCCAAGGCCTTTGCTGCTTCCCATACTGCAACACTGGCAAGGAAGTTGGGGATGCATGGGAGATTGGGAGGAGAGACAGCTTGGACAGATGACCCAAACTGACCAAAGGGATATTCCATACCATAGAACATCATGCTGAGATTATAAGATGGGAGGGAGAAGGAGGAAGAGAAGGACATCTGGAGTGACGGCGTTTGTCTTCCCAAGGAACCGTTACACGTGATGGGCCCTGCTCTCCTGGGGATGGCTGAACACCTCCTGTCTGTGGGAAGCAGTGAATTAATTTGTTTTGTTTTTCTTGTGTGTGTCTTTTACTTTCTCTATTAAACTGTCTGTATCTCAACCCATGAGTTTTTCTAGCTTTTACCCTTCTGATTCTCTCCCCCATCCCGTTGGTGGGGCAGTGTGTGAGTGGCTATGTGGTTCTTGGTTGCTAGCTGGGATTAAACCATGACATCAGTATATTTCATTTTTCAAATAATGTAATTGTGTATATTTAAGAGAACTAATTCATATCCCTTAAAACAAAAATACTTTCCTCATCAGATTTAAAAAAATTACTTAGAGAACTTTGACTTGTTTGATTTTTAAGACTTTAAAAATATAAATGAAGTGTGAATAATTTTGTGTGTATAAGCTCCGTTGTAGGAAGCTCCAGGTAATTTTCCTGAGGATGGAGAGGTATATGTGGAGGGGTGTGTGTGTGTGTACATGTACAGACAAACTCACAGGCAAATGCATATACATATACTCATATGTGTATATGCACACATGAATGTATATGCACACGTGAATATATATATACACACACATGTTTGACTGTGAGCATTTATACATTCATGTAAGTATGTATGCATAGACATCAGTGCAGAACTTCAGTTGCAGGATGAGTACCATCTGACTAGCACCTCATGCTGCCCCAGTACCAGAGGAGGACAGGATCTTGCTAAAAATATACCAAACAAGTTTAAAGAGGAAAGAGGCAGGAAGGAAGGAAAGAAGGTGAGGATGATACCACAAGATGCTATAAATTATCTGTGGACCCAGCATGGTGTTTATGAATCATTACAAAACACCTTTAATAAGAGGTGTGGGTTGTCCCTGACTTGTGTTAACATGTAAAGATCATTATTTGGCTGACAGCTGTCACAGCAGAGGCAGGTCTTGAGGAGAGATTTGAAACAGAAGATTCCCATCAGATCTTTTTCAAAGGGTACATTTTCTACTTTAAATCTGTTGGAGTTCCCAGAGCTGCATCATTAATAAGCACTTTTTCTGATGAAGTTCAGAGCCCCACAGCACTGAGAGCAGGATGAAAGTAAAGCTTGAGAGATTTGCCATATACTCAACCCCACAAGGGCTCACTCTTCCAAGAGTTGCCTCTTATTTTCTGGAGAGCAGTTGTGTGTAAATGAGCCATGGCTGTGCAGTCTAATTTCCCTGGTCAGCATGTTCTGGAAGTGTTTTTCAGGATTATGTGGGGCAGGCTGCAGTCGTGGGAATGACCTGAGGGGATTGGTGCTACCAGTCCTGGCAAGCAGAGGACTGAGGAGGTGCAAGTCCTGCAGCAGGTCACCAAGCCTTGATCCAGGGCAAAGCTTTTTGAAGTATTTTAAGAGGGAAAACACTGTGTGGATAAGCCTGGTTTCTTAGGTCTGTAAAAAACCCTTTCAGAGTACTTGTATGATGAACAGAACCAAATGGCACTGTTCTTAGTGGATTGAATCTCAAGAAGAAAATTGAATTTAGTTCAGTCTTCAAACCCATGTTAAAACTTTGACTTTAATGTCAAGGTAGGAAATTGTACTTATAGATGGATGGAACAGATAGGGGTTGTTTGGTTTGTCTGTTTTAAATAGGATTTGCATTTTTACCTCATTTGAAAATTCTCATCTGTACAGCTTTAGGGATTAGAGTCTCATAGGTAAATATCTGTGTAGGTTGCTGAGGCTGGTTCAAGGCAGGTGCCTAGCTCTCATTGAGGACACAGATATAAGTGCTGCATTCTTTCCTTCCTGTAGGCAAAGGCAGAAGATCTGCTTGGGCTCACTTGTAGCCTTTTATACCTTCACCTATGTCTGCTCATGCTGCTGAAGGAAGGATTTATAGACAACTTTTTTTGTCACCACAGCAATCACACAGTGAAAGCGAGGGCCTCTTCATACACCTGCACTCCATGGGAGCAGAGGCTGAGTTCCACTTTTCTGTCCAAGTGGAAATGTGTCTCCAGTGTTTGGACGCAGCTTACCAGGACTCACAGTGCAAGATAATCAGTCATCTGCTGTAAAATATCCATGAGACCAGTCTAGATTTGTGCTTTGAAATTCAACCTGCTGAAAGCTTAATGTAATACAAATTTTGGCACTAGTTTAGCACATTTCTAACTAGGGTGGTACTCTGATTTACATGCTATTCAAGCACCCATCTGGACGAGACCGATCTTAATTATTAAAGAGATAATGAAATGTTAGGTAGGTAAATTAATTTCATACAGACCAGCAGTCAGACACACAAACAAGATTTGAGTCAATCACTTTCTAGTCCTCAAACCAGTCCCCAGCCTTCCCCTTTGTTCTAATTCAAGTGCAACAAACAGTCAATCACAGTGCAGTAGCAAGAGAAGCTCTGGAGTACCACAGTCCAGGGAGACAACACTTCTACCTGCACTGTGAGCAGTGGTAGCATTCAAATACACATCATAGAATCATAGAATGGTTTGGGTTGGAAGTGAGCTTAAAGATGGTCTAGTTCCAACCCCATTGCCATGGGCAGGGAGACCATCTGTTAGGTCAGGTTGCTCAAAGTCCCATCCAACCTGGTCATGGACACTTCCAGGGATGGTGCATATCCTGTGTAGAAAGTCCATAACCCCAAATGAATGTATGTTCCTAAAAGCTGCCTGTTATTTTCTTTACTCATATTAGTTTATTGCTGAGTAAAAGCAGAGAGAGCTGTCTCTGTCTTTTCTTTCACGGTATAGTGCAACAAAAGAGAGATGTTATTTAAGTGGCAAGTGCCATTGCCTCTCTTCTTTTTGTTTCTTTCTTTTTTCCTTAGTGAACTTCAGAATCTTTCTGAGAATCATTTAATGTTATGATCTGATTTGTGAGAGGTGCCTCTGCGCAATTTAAGGTGCCAACGAGACCATATGCCAAAAGACAATAATACGTTAATAACATATAATAAGGGTTTTATTTGATTATAATTATGAGAACAAAATAGGAAAGAGAGGGGGAAAAGAGTGAGAGAATGAGAGGGAGGAGGAGAGAGTGTGAGAGTGAGGGAGAGAGTGAGAGAGAGTGAGAGAGAGAGAGAGATATAGTCATCACCCGTGGATCCAGTGGTGTTCCGTTGGTCCTTCTTCACCCTGGGCTTCTTGATAGTGGAGTCCCAAACTGTTCTGGTGGTGGGGGTCCCAAATCATGCTGTTGGTGGTGGAAGTCCTGTGTTGTTCATCTGAGTGTGCCACCTTTATACAGCCCAAATTCTGGGTCTCTGTGGAGGTGTATCCCTAATTTACATGAGAAGAAAGGAAGGTCCAGGGTGGGGGGTCTGGTGGTCGCAGATATAGCCTGTCCAAGGTGATCTTTGATCTTTATATGCAGCTTGCCACAGTGGGGATTTTTGTTTAGATGCATTAATCAGGATGTGCTAACCAGATATCCCCTCCACCAGGCCTGGAATTAGCACAAACTCATCTCTTTTGTGCTTATCTCAACTTGTTGCCTTGGTGGTTAGCAATTCTTAGGGCGAATCCTTTTCGTGGCATTAACAGCATTTGAGGCAGGCAAGGTATTTTTTAATTCCTTACATTTAGATGAATATTGCACCAACAGATGAGTGACAGAAGAGGTTGGGTATAGGCAGCACCTGTTGTGCCTGTGACTTCTTTTCTCACTTTCAGCAAATGTGATTCAGACCATTTGTGAGGTGGATGCCATGGAGTTTTGCTTTCAGGCTGCTGGAGAGCAGACTCCTGCTGTCACTTCCAAAGAGCTGGTTTTCCAATGGCAGTGGGTTTTTTCTTTTTCTATTAGATGTAGGGCTTTTCCTCCTTTTTTTCTTCAGCTCTTATGTGTGGAGCAAGATGTTCCCTTGCTGTTTTCTAATCATGCCCTCTCAGTATCCTCCTATGGTATGTTGTGACATGGTAGCTATGCAATTTTCCTTTTTTCTGTCTCCACAGGAATGCTGCTTCTGGTCTAATTTTTAGGAAGATGGGTGATTTGCCTCCCTCACCTATTTCTCTGGCATGTAAGCCATTCCTTGTCCCACAAATCAATCAAAAGCAGCATGAGTTGGAAGATGTGTGGTGTGCACAACAGGAAAAATGAATAAATAACCCCTACAGCCCCTCCCAAATTGCCTTGATTTTGAGCTTCTGTCCTTGGGGTAATTTTCTGACCCACATTGAGTTCTATATAGTGACATCTGTGAGCTGTTTTCTGGATTAGTAGGCCCTTTGTAGCAGTGAAGTCAAATCAGAAGAAAGGTGAGGGGACAGAGGCTGTAGCAACAATGGCCCAACAGGGTCCTGAGCAACTTATCTCATTAGCCAGATCACCTTCCCCATGGCTCTGTCCCACTGCAACCTATTTCTTTTGAGAATTTACTTCCCTTTTTCCATATCTGTATCTAATCTCTGTCAAATCTCTATCCCTTTGAATGCTTTCTTACTAATTTAATGTGTCATTCCACTTCATTGTTCATCTCTCCTCCTCCCCTCGCCCCATTTAACCCTGAAAATAACAGGTGTGTCTAACTTTTGGTTCAAAAATAAGGTTTAATTTTAGTTTGTTTTTGGTTTTGTTTCTGAGCAAAGGTGAGTTATGAAAACATGCAGCATTTGTCTGGCTGGCTGGTGATTAGTTGTCCACAGTCCTGCCAACACTGGCCCCAAATGTTTGGACACATGAGCTGATTTCATTCAAGCTTGTCAGAAATGTAAAGATAAGAAAAATAATAAACCCCTATGAGCTTTGTGAAAACAGTTGGTCAGGTAGAGGAGGCAGAAGGTTCATGCCCCATCAGAGGAGAAACTGATGTGGAGTCATGTTGTTTAGACATCAGAGAGTCCAGAGGAGAGCACAGACTTGAGATACAGATCTGCAGGAAACCAAGTTTCATCATCTCTGCTGCTCATAGAGCTAGGCATTTAATTTCTCTCTCCTGAGAGAAGCATTGAACTGTTCTTCTTTACTCCCAGGGTGTCATTGTAGTGTTTAAATCTTTTATTTATTTATTTATTGTATTGAACTGTCAGTTATGATTAATTTAGGTTTTGTTGATGCTGCATATTGCATAAAAGACTTCTGACTATGTCCTTTAAAATGTGGAGTCTGTTACCTGAGTTTTCTTTGCTGACTATTTTTATGTCTGTTCATGTATCAGAGAGGAAATAATGGCTGTGGTCCTTAGTGGGAAGATAACTACTAATGGATTAGGTTGTATCAAATGGACTGTGAGAATGAAACAACCAGCCATAACAGGGTTGAGGTACCCAACACTAACCACAATAAACCTTCTGAAATTTATTGGCAGTAGAAATGAAAGTCATAACACAGAGAGGAAGGTAAAAGTTAGATAGACTGACTATGGAATAATAGTCCCATTCTTTTTTACTTTTTCTCTCTCTCAGCTAAGAAATAAACCTTTAGCAACACATATTTTTCAAGACATCATTTGAAGATAAAAATAAGTGATTTTGCTGACATAATTTTTTGTCTATTTCCACTGAGAGCTGCATCAAAAGAGATCAAGTAGATACCATCTTTCTGGAAAACTCAGTCTAAAATCTACTGGCTGCTGGTGTCCTTCCAAATGGCAGAATGTGCTGAAGAGTAAGACTTGTTTTATTCCTTTATAAGGAAGTGAAGCAAGGTATGAATTTACATGCTTCCTTTAATAAGGTCCCTAACTGGTGCTTTGGAGAAAGGTGGCAGTAAAGCTGCATTATATCAGAGTTATGGGGACATATCTCTTTGGTTCTCACTGGACAAACTTTCATCCTTCATGGTCTCAGATTTAGTAGGACCAATAACATCTAATATCTACAATTTTCATAATGTTTTTAGGCTTTAAAATGCTCCAATATTTACTTTCTTCTGTCTCAATATATTCATGGTAAGTTTGCAA
>NW_008664290.1:25080-57184 GCF_000695815.1 Acanthisitta chloris | reverse complement strand
ACACAGTGACTCCTCCTGAGCAGCAGCTTAATAGTGAGCTCAGTTTATCTTTTACTCAGATATTTGACTTCTTTCATGTAGTACTTTTGTAGTCAAGATATTTTAGCAAACTTCAAGAGATCAAAGAAGAGGTAGGAAACAGGCAGTATGTTAGTGGAAGAAAAGGTAATAGCATGGTCAAAGTTGATTATAAAAATAGATGGAATAGTTTCACTGTATTTTTGAATTTTATTTATTTTGTGGAAAACTCATTTTGAAGAAGAAAGATGGGATCATGTCAAAACATCACACTACCAGTTGTCTCTAGCTGTGTCTTCGATGTCCATTGAGCTAAACTATTCAAAACAGTTCTGCGAGGGAAAAAAAACAAAAGGGAGAGAGGCAAGTGGGAGAGTCTTCAAGTTTCAAAAATGCTCCTTTTGTTTACAATGCAAAATTCAAACCTCAAAAGTGTTTGTGATTACAAATCTTCAGAGCACACAGCTCAGGTGAAAGTATATGGTGGTTTTGCTTCAATTTCAAAACAAAATACTTTGAATACACAAATGTAAACTTTTTTTTGTCCTCAAATAAAACCATACAGCAATTTTTAGCAAGTCAAGATTAGCCACTGGGTAGGTGGGAGTCATTAATTGAAAAATTTCTCACTTGCTCCTCAAAGAAGTCTAGGTGACTTTGATTGCATTTTTGAAGAGCGTTCTCTGAAATGGGTGACTTGTACCCTCTGCTCCTCTTTTCATCTCACCAGAATGGCTACTGCATACTCAGAGCTTTAAACAGCCACTGCTGTCGCTTTTAACAAAATGCAACCAAATTCACTGCATAATTTATCAAGACGTTATAAAAATTTCAATACCAAATTTCTGTAGAATGTTTTGACTTGTGGCCTCTCTATTATGAAATATGATATTGAATACAAGTTAAACTATTTGGTGACAAGGTAATAAAAATCATGGATTACTTGGGACTCTGCAGGGCTGGACATGTTTCTTTCTTAAATACCTCTTGACAGTTCTATTATCAACTGATAATTGCCAGCTCTGCTGTAATATATCCATCTATTAATTGGTTATTTCACATCATCATGAGCCAAATCCCCTGCCCTAGTGCTGCCCAAAGGTGAAACAAGAAGGCAGACACATTCTCTTTTTTGTTCTACTTGGAAAAAGAATTTATCTCTAGAATAAGAGTGACAAGATCAAGCAATATTGTCATGGTCAAAGTGGAACCAGTAAATGTGTCATTTTGTCAGTGTGCACTGTCTGAAATCTGTCTAGCTTTGGAGTTAAAATGAATCCACCAGTAAAATAACATTTTTTTACCTTAAAAACTTTTCAAGCACTTAGTAGCCTGGAGGACATTTTTCATCTGAATTTTAGCAATCATATCAAAAGTTTGCTAATTATTGTACACACTTGCTATAGCTGCTGTTTATTCAGAAGTCTTCCCTCTGTGATTGTGGGAGAAATATAAACATATTTAAATCTGTATAACCACCATGTGGTTGTGAGTATTAGTTGATACCACCTATAAATATGTTAACACCTTTTTATTGATGTAACCATCTCTGCCTGGGTAGGCTGCAGTAATTTAGTTAAATTAGTGTTGCTATCAAGGCAGCTAAATGAAGGGGGAAAAGCAAAGGCTAGACACAGAGAAGGGCAGGTAATTTTTGTCACTGCTGGTTTTTCCAATCAACTGCAGATTTCTGTGGACAGAGGAGACATTCTTACAAAACCTGCAGTAAATGAAATGTTATTTTTATTGATAATGAAGCTATTTGCTCTAGAGAACTCTTTACTGTTACAAGAGCTTGTTCAGAACTTGCCAGTCTTGTGTCCATCAACCTTATGTTTCTCTGCAGCAAAGACATTAGCTGAGTCCTATAATGTTAATATTTAAGGATCTTGGGGATCATTCCTTCAAAATTTTGCATGAGCTTGTACCTGTCGCAGCATTTTTTTGTCAAGATGTACTTGCAGTACAAGACAGGGATGATTTTCCCTTTGGAAACAAGGAATCCTTAAATTCTTTTCTTTTATTCTGCCCTTGATAAAATACAATGTTGTTTAGTCTTTGTGTAGGATACATTTTCACCTCCTGGGAGCGTCCAAACGGGGAAAAAAAAAAAAAAAGAAGGAAAAAGTGTGGCACTAATTGAATTTTCTTGTTTCCTCTCAAATTTCAGCATCGTGACTCTGCTTGAGCATTTGAATGTGACTGTTGTTCTCACTCCTGCCAAGAGACTAACTCCCAAATGCTCTCCCTGCCTGCTTCCTCTTCACTCCTGCCCAGAAGTTGCTTTTCTTGAGACATGGGAAAGCCATCAGCATGTCCTGATGCTCCCAGGGTCATTTGCAATCTGCCTTTGCTCTCAAAGGTGGGTGACATGCATTCTTTCAGGGACTGGTCAGAGAGCAGCAGGCAGGACTGGCACCTTTAGCTGAGTCCTCTGCACCCCCAGAAAGGCTGGAGGAGAGGTGACCCTGAGCTTTGTAGGTAACACACATACATGGCCATGGAGGAGAAAGGACTCATGGGAGGTGGTGGATGATGGAGCAGCAGGAGCAGAACCAAGGGCCACTCACACCCAACCTGCTCAGCTGAGAAAGGCCTTGAAAGGCTGTAAAATCTTCCACCATCGGTGAACACTGGCAGAGAAGAGGGAAGGCATCCAGCTGTCAAGGCTGGTTTCCAGAAGAAAAAACCCTATAAATTATGAGAATGACTTACTGTTGCCCTGTTTACCTGCCTGTTAGAGGCATTTTGTTTTTCTGCCTTTAAGAAAAATATTCCTTGGTAAGCCATTTGTTTCCTATTTGCCAGTGGGCACAGTTGCTCACTGAGTCATTTGCATTGCTTATTGCATCACGATAATTTTCCCTAGTTTCTGATTGAGGACTTGTATGCTTCTCTAGCAGTGATTTACCCTTAAATATGAACCCACCTATTACTGTTTCCACTCAGGTTCTGGTAGAAGAGTTGCCAAATAGCTCATACCAACCCACAGTACCACAGTTTATCCTGCATCTGTTTGAGAGGTGATGATTGCTATCAGCTGCCAAATTCACCCAGACTCACAGTGACAACTGGAAGGAGAAAGGCTCTGTATCCTTCTACCAGACTGAGGATGGCAGTCTGTGCCAGAGGAAGGTGTTTGGGAGACAACTAGAACCAGCACCTTTGAAAGTAAGTTTTCTCTTGTGCCTAGTCCTGCTATACCTGCAGAAAGGTGTTCAATGAAACAGCTGAAAAGAGTATGTTAATTCCCCTGCTTGGTGTAACAGAGATTTAAATCACAGATTTATTTTTTTTTAATAAACAAAGGGTTGTTGAAATTCTACCAAATCTTCTAAACCTGCTTAGAATTTCAAATTCAGTTTTAGGCTAAAAAAATAAATCCAACAATGAAGGAAAATATTCAAATCCTCTCCCCCCCATTCCCCTCCAAATAAAAGGAAAGAGGAAAAAAGTGATATGTCACTTTAATATTAAAGTTAAAAGGCTTTGATGGTGAGGAGAACTTTGCAGAAGAGAAAATGATGGGGGTGACAAATCTTTAAAGAAGGGAAAATGGAGAGCTATTTTTAAAATTCTTTTATTCTTTTCAGATTGTGGTATTTTACAGAGCCTTACAGATGACAAAGCAGCTGCTTCCCCTGAGACTGACAATGCTTTCTCCACACACCACTGGGCTGGGGTTTTTTTTTCCTTTTTGTGTTACATTGATCTTCTCTTGTTGTGCTGCCTCTAACATGCCATTAGGTGCCTCTGGCTGCCAATAGTGAGGAAGAAGATCAGGTTCTTGTGGATAAACTGCCATTAGGCTCTTCCTGACATGACTTATAATATTATAGTCTGTGTCTACTCTTTGAAGATATTTTGAGAAATAGAATTATCTTATTATTGTTTTTACTACTTGTACTGAAGGAGTTTCTAGGGGCCCTTGTCCAGGTCTGTCAGACAGGTGTTGCACAAATGGATATTAAAAGGCAGCCCTTGTCTCCCAGAGCTTGCCTTCTAACAAGTGAGACAGAAAATAGGCAATTATTATCCCCAATTTGCAGCAGGGACCAAAAGCTCCCCACTGCTGCACAGAAAAAAAATTATACAAGCTCTGAATAGAAGTAATGTGGGCAAGGGAGAATGATACTACATCTACCCCAAAATAACCACCTCTCACAACCTCTAAGGTGAAGTGGTGTGTTAAAGCAGCAATACAAGGTACACACAGTGGCTAACTTCTAAAAGCAATTAATCTGTCCAATGAGCCAGCCTGGCATCTCTCATTTATACTTAAGATGTTGGTTGCTGCCTCTAGTTGCTCCTGAAAGTCAAGATTACCTGCTCACCAGTTTTCAGGGGTACACCAATAAAGCTCATGCTGCCCAATGTATTGCAAAGCAACACCTAAACATGTGCAGCACAGCTTCATTGTCCCCTCCTTGGCTCTTCCTTCAAAATAGCTCTCTGTGTCTGTAGTTACTGACAGGATGTGGTGAGGAGTGCTGGAGTGTGGATGCTGTTGTCTATCACACCAATCAATACTGTCTGATGGGTTCTTATCTGCCTGTAATGGCCTATTGTCTCTTCACTAAGGCTGTGGATGGGTAAGGCAACATTTCCAACCTGTAGAGCTCTTCATGCAGCAGAAACTTAGTAAATGTTGAGTTTCTATGTCCTGGAGTAATACATATCTTAATAAAAGATAATAAGCATCAAGAAATCTTTCTTCAGCTGTATCTCTATGTTAGTACACTGAAATACCCTACCCCTGCCCCCTGATTTCTGCCACCCCAAAACATACTTAACAAAGCTTGCCATATATGGGAACAATTTGCAGCCATTGATATTAAGGATGGCTGTTTTTAATAATTGAAAAGAATTAGCATAATGCTTGACTCATTGAATTTCTGTGGGGAAACAGTAACCTCCAGTGGTCATTTAGAGTCCAGTCATGTTCTAACAGACTTCAGTGAGTACAGTATTAGGTCCTTAATTTATATCTGGCTTTAAAATTTTCCTTGAAGCCCTAAATTATACATTCATAACCAATTTCTCATACAACATATAGCTGCTAGAACCACGCTCCTTCAAAGGTTTATTTTGCAGTTATTTACCTTTGCCCAGGGCCTTGAGATCCAGAAATAAAAAATCCCTGTGAAAATGAAAAGTAATACCAATTTTTAGTGAAAAGTGAAAACTTTTTTAAGGAAACAGTACAATCCATGTAGTGTCTGAACTTGGCTTAGGAATGTCATCTAAGTACTAAGTGAATAGATCTTTTTAAAGTGGGAGACATCCATCAGCTGGAGGGAAGGCTAAGACTATTTTCTTACACATTTTAAATTGGCTTTTCTTTTTCCAAGGTTAGAGTCTGAAGTTAGACATGCATTTAGGAAGTGCTCCACTTTGACCAGTCAGCAATCATAGGGAACAGGGGTGGAAGGGACCTTCAGGGGACTCCCATCCTCTTTCCTTCAAGGACAGGCCAGCTCCAGTTAAACCGTGCCACCCCTCAGCTTTCTTCAGGCTGCCATTCCACAATACAGAGGCAAAGGGAAGGCTGAAAAAGTTTTATGTCCCCTTGTGGTTCCTATTTTTATTAAAGACCCTGACTGATTCTGGTGTGGTACTGGAGCTGCTGTGCATTGCTGATAGTGGAAGGATTGCAGAAACTGGTGTGCTGTTCCCTTTCCTTCAGGGAAATTACTGCCTGAGAGCTCAGAGGCTAAATCTTCAGAGTGCTACCTGGGGTTGCAACACATAAATCTGGACAAGCACAGCATATTTAGCCTTTCTTGTCATTGGGTTTGTTAGAGGGTTCAGGGTACACAGCTGAATATGACTTGGGGGGATCACAAGTCCTCCCCTGAGGTTTTTAATGTTGATTGTCCACTGAGGGAGGTAAATTATTATCCTCTTTTGATTACTGAGTACCATGTGAGTGTGTTTGTTTATATTTATGCTGCTGGGTGGTTACTGTCTAGGTAACTACTGCAAACTGCTCAGAGCTTCAAGTGGGCCCTATCTATCAAACTGGGAATCAAATATACTGTCTTCCTGCTACCCTCGGGTAATGTTTTGAGAATATGCCACTGACAGTGTTTGGAGCTGGGAGAAGGTTATGACTGGGTGTGGAGGAGTTGGATTTCGAGCAAAAGCAGCTGTGAGGCATCAAAAAGAGTAGAGGCAAAAAGTCTGGATGTGCCTGAGGGCCCTAGTGAGTTGGTGTGCAGCACTGAAGGTGGTGCAGGAGCATCCACTCTCCTGTGAAATAATGGCCAGCCCACCCAGCTGTGCCTCATGCCTGCTTAGTCCCAAGGTGCCACAGGAACTGAATGTGTGCTTCCCCTACACCCTGTCTGCCCCAGGGTGTCCTTGGTGACCCTACTGGGAGTAGCAGCTAGAGGTGTCTACTCAGGGGGCTGGAAAGGCAAAGGAAGAACAAGCAGAGAGAACTTGTCTGATGGTGGATAGCCAAGATGCCTACTCCATCCTTTTCCAGGTAGAACTAGCTACTACCTTATCCCCATCTCCTGCTTGGATGGTCATCCACTCCTGCTTTTTAAGAGGAGTCAAGCTCATGCCTGAAGTCCACAGGTTCATCCTTGTTGATGGCTTCTGCCCTTCCTTCACCCACAATGAAGCTGGTGCACCTCTGCTGTTAAGCTGATTTACCAGCAATTTCCCTTGCTTTTTGTTGTTTCTCTTGCCTTTTTTTTTGCTCTATGACATTGTGGTAGTTATCATCTTTATCTCTTCTTAAATGGGTAGTTTTCAGGAAAATTACAGTATGTGCCTGTCTGAGGTACCAGTGAGTGGAACACTCAGAAGACAGTCAGTGATGTTCCCCTGAAAGGCAGACTGTGTGTCAAAGAAAGAAAAAACTGCACTAGTGAGATTCTTGGTGAGGACATATCCCAATTAGTGACTAGTGTCAGCAAGAGGTGATGTATGGGACAATTATATTGGTATTTTTTGAAAGTAGATGTGTACTTCTCATTTGCTTTTTAAATATAAAAACTCCTATTTAATCCAACAGGAAATTCAGTACTATTTCTGCAGATATGGAATTGGGGTTCCATGCTACAGGATGCTACATGAACACTGGAAACATACCTTCAAATTGGTGGTCTTTTCTGAAATTAGATGCATCAGAAATAGGCCACTGTGGAATGAGCAAGTCAGTACAGTTGTAAGCACTATACAACTTAGTTGCAAATGGGAAGAAAGATCTAAGAATCAGCTTTTCTCCCCTGTGAGGGAAATAATACCAGTCTTCTTCAAGACTGACCTGGGAACTTACTGAAACAAACTGACTAGATTCATGTCCTGGGAAGATTCCCTGACTGTGTCCACAGAACCCAATAAAAAGCATAGTTGTTACAAAGCTGAATGTGAAAATCTCTTTGGGCTGTTACAGGAATCCTATAGGTTTATCAAAGATCCCACTCTCTATTCTTTTTTCCTAAATTACTGCCTTCAGAATTTCAGTTCTGTATATTAATGGCATATGTGGAAATGATGGAAAATCAATATGGTATTACTGGGTACAAGGACATACATAAATATGACTTTTCCCATGATTAGGAAAGATTTATGTCTTCTCAGTCTCTGTTTCATCTTTCTGCTGTCTGCACAGTCCAATGGTAACATAAATAATATTAAAACAATGCACTGACTCACTTTTATCCATGTTTCTGGTTAGTTAAATTATTAATAAATGCTTGGTGCAAAACTGATTTCAGCTAAATTTAGCAGTCTGCAGTGCATACATTTATATCTGATTTAGCTTTTTAGGGCTTTCTTTATAGTCAGTGTGGGAAAAACAATCCCAAGGAGTGATGCACATCATGAGTTTTAGGTACATTCCTTAAATGAGATGAATTATGCCCTAAAACACTCATCTTTCTCTGTATAGATCTGTTGCAGATGTCTTAATTTGGAGAGATGACTCTTACACTTTGTTCAGTTCATGTAATTTCTGTGTGTACCTGGATCATTACTTAGGATCACATTCAGCCTGAAGCAGCTGAAGATACTATTCTCCTGTGGCACAAGGTGTCACAGAGGGTAATGTCCCTTCATGAGCACCCACTGACTGATAAAATAGCCACTGTTTTTTAAGGGTGTCCTTGGTTGCTTTCCTGAAGGCATCTAATTCTGCTCATGCTGTGTTAAATGTCTATCAGATTCAATCTTTCAAAAAATATGTCAGAAGGATGCTCAATGTCATGACTCAGGTTTCCCTCATGTGGGAAAAGGGTTTGAGAAGCTCCTGCTGAGCAGGAGCTGGAGCAGCACCTCAGGCACTGAATAGACTCTAGTTAGGTAGGAGGGTGCCTTGTGATTGTAAATGTGTCCAGGGTTAAGCAATAGCTGGGAGAGGATTATTTTCTTTATTTTTTAAAATTATGGCTTAGTTGGAGGTCTGTTAGTTCTGCCTCAGCCTCATGTCAGTGGCTCAAGTCCTTTACTGGATGTAGCTGTTAATAATATTTGCAACACACAGATTTATAGACACATTTATTCTGGAGGAATCTAATCACTGCATTGCTTTCGTAAATGTAGCTGCATCAGAAGCAAACAGTGCATGAATTATATGTCTCGGCAGGATTGATCATGCCCTTAGGAGCTAACAGCAGCACCCAGAGAACAATTACATTCTCCTGCTCCCAATAATGAAGTATTATTTAGAAACAGAAAGTCATTATGTAAAACTTTGAGAAATGATACAATTACATTACATTACACGTACTTTTGTCATCTTATTACATAAAATTTAAATGTCTTCTGAGAGGGAGTTCTGTAGTGCTGGTTTCCTGCTCTTGTGCTCCAAGGTGCTTTGTCTTTCTGTTAAACAATGAAAGAGAGCTGTTTAGGATTGGACACTTCATATATTCTGAAAACTCAAAAAACTCACTTGTAAACAGAAGCACTACCTGAAAACAAGCAGTAATCATATCAATTATCAGGTAATTTACTAAATAACCTGTTAATTTGTATCTAGTTCGTATTTTGGTTTACCACTTTTTTACAGCAAGATGAAACTCAAATAAGTGAACACAGGCATCATTATTTCTAAGGTTATCCAACCTGCATAGTCAGCCTGATTTCTTGGTATTTGTTTACAGATTTAAATTTAAGCTGTTTGCTTTTTTCTTTTGTTTGCATAATAGTTAGACTTGGTTTTGCATGGTGGTTTCAGCTGGTGCATGACAGAAACTGTGATGGGAAGAAAAATGAGCTGAGTAAGTCTGGTTTGTGCAGGATTTAGTAGACCCAAGGCAATGCTCTGGTGAGTGGTCAAAATGTGAGGCTGAGCCAGGTGTTACCCCTGCATGGAGGCAGAACTGGGAAGAAGGTACCATCATGCATGGCCAGGGTAGATCTGCTCTTTCACGACCTCTTCTGCTTTATCTATAGAAAGTGAGACTCAGGGAACTAAGCTGGTTGGAAATGCTAGCACGGCATTTCCAAAAAACTCAGTAACACTTCTAAATCTAAAGGACTTTTACCTGAGGCTGGAACTGCAGCAAACATGAGTTACTGCCTGAGCAACCTGACATTGTCTGAGTGCTTCTCATTGCTTTCACTAGCAGCTTTTGGTTACACAAGCTTTTCCTTGAAGGGGAGAGATGTTAGACATTTTTCATAGCAACCTTCCATACCTTAAAGCCTTTTATTTAACCAGGACTCTGTCATAGTGTGAAAAGTGTTCAATGCTGGTTCTTAAAGAAGCTCTCAGGGCCCCATAGGATATATGTCTATAAAATATTTGAAGAGACTCTACCCTATGGAAAGAAAAGTATGGAAGAGTTTTAAGTGCATCAACAGTCTGTTATTTAAAGGCAGTTGCTTTCCACACTCCTATTTCTGTCTCAGTAATTGATTGTGGATGGTTTCAGCAAATGTGTTGCATCAAGAACTCACTAACATTAGTGGAATTGAACCAGGGTTGATTTTTTCACCCACCAGCCTCTACTATTTTTTAATGGCCTGTCTTACATGTTGCTTTTTATATCAATTCTGTGGCAACCACATTATGCTAACAGTGTGTGTGTGTATTTGCATGCAGGGAGAGTGGGGCTCCATAGGAGACCCTGGGAGAAACCTGACACTCCAAGGAGATCTGATGAGACCTGGTTAATCATTTACATGTTTAAGATTTTCTGCTTAAATCTTGTAGCACAGAAGCACTGAAGTAGTTACCCATCGTAATTGATTACTTCAGGAGGCTGCTAAATGCCCACAACACTGCAATAATATATAAACCAGTCCACCTTGCCATTTTTATATCCCAGGAGCCATTTTCCAACATTTTAGTCACTAGCACTGCTGAAAGCTCTAAAAACATATTAAAATTTTAAATAGGTGGGAGACCCCAGGGATTTGCCATGAAAGCAGCGTGGTTGTATTTGGATGGTATTTACCCTTTATTTCAATTATTCTCATGAATAAAATGCCTTATTCCCTTCTAGATTCTATCCAAGCTAATAAATTGTAGTTGAAAGCATTACATTGCAGAAACCTGTCATTAGCATCTCACACGAGCTGCATTTTTGATGTGGCAGTCAAACTGAATTAAACCATGCACAAACACGTCATAGCTCAGTGACTGCCCTCATCCTAGTCATCTCAGGTGGTGACTTTGTATGAAACTCAGTGCTGTAGAGCTCCTGGAGTCTTCCCATTTGTTTTTAATCCAACCCTTTCTGAGATCTGTAGGCACAGAGATGAGAGCTTTATGTACACTCTTGTTTCCTAGATGTCGACTCTCCCTCTACACATCTTTGTTCCCAGATTTCTGAGAGCCAGGATAGATTAGAGAACCCTCAAGTCCAGCAGTGCTGGTTACTGTGATATTCAGAGAAGCTCCAGATGCTGGACAGCCTTGAGACGTGGGAAGCTGCTTCGGTGCCTCAGCTGCCAAATTTCCTCAACTGCCTGATTTCCTCTGTACCTGCTAACAAGTGTGAGCTGGTTTTTGTTTTCTTCTTTGTTGTCTGATAAAATGTCTGTGTAGTTCCAGCTTCCCACTTTTTTTCTGGAAAGCTGCACTGCATTTCAAAATTTCTAGCTCTATTATGAAGAAGAATAGTTTTCAAGTTATGCAGTGGTTTGTTTTTTAGTTCCTGGACACAAGTCATCACAGGAGATGATTCCCTTATTTTAGGAAGAAAAAAAACCCCAACCCTCAAACAGTTATTAGGTTTTGTGTTTGCAGTGAAAAAACTCAAAATCATGACTCAGATTTACTCCAATGGCAAATTAGACTGTAAGTAAAATATATCCATCATTTATTTGTTTAAAGCCTAAGTTCTAAAGAACTTTTTAAAAAAGGTCTTTTGTCTACTTTATGTCTTTGAGCATTTGTAATTGATAAATTTGATATCGGTAGGATAGTGCTGCATAGAGCCACACTCCCTGTGGGCTGTGGTCTTCATTTTAACCTCCTCATCTGTCTGTCCCTCCTAGGCAAGAACATTGTGTGAGGGAACCCTGTAGTTTCATTTAACAGTGTTGAAGCTTCAGATTCCAAAAGAAAAAGAAATGCATAGGTAGAAAAGATTCCTGAGGCAAAATGTATTGATATCTTCTCTTGCAGAAAAGATTCAGAAACACTGACTAGATATGACATGGAAGATCTGAAGGAATCCCTGCCATGAAAGATTTTAAGAACAAGTTTTGCAAACCCCTTTCAGGAAAGACATTGGGGCAGCAAAGCATTTGAGCATCTTAAACTTCGTGGTAACATAGAAACCTAAAACGTCAGTGAATTGTGTGCTAATTTTCAGTCCAACAGAAAAGGCAGCTTAAAATGTCCTGTGACATCTGTTTTACAGCAAAGGTTATCACTGTTTCAGAAAACAGCAAAGGAAAAGATTCCTGCTTTATTTTATAGAAGTGATGGTCTTGAAACCTAGGTGTGACAATACCAGAGAAATTGTTTTCATTTTCCTTATTGCTGAAGGGGAATTGCAGCAGTGAAATAGCAGAAATCAGTTATAGCAGTTGTTTTGATTAAAATGGCATTTACCTTTCTGCTCTTTCACCCATTATGGGTCTTAACTGGATTAAAAACAATATCCAGTGGCAAGTGTTCATTATTAAAATTATTCTCCTAGTATGTTTTGTGACATCAGCAATTGTATGTGCACTATGCCTTCTTTGGAAATGATATGAGAATATGCATAATTGTTAATTACTTTCCTTTTCCTAGTGATCTGGTATTAAAGGGGAAAAAAATAATTTTCTTTTCTGCCCTGTGTCCATTCCTCAAGACAACTCGTCACACTATTTTAAGCAAAAGAGCTGTTTGGCAAAATGAAATTTTCAAGATAGTCCTATTTACAATCTGCAAATCTTCAAGTCAATTTTCCTTATCTGAGGGGCTGAATTTGGATATCTTTTTATAGCCATATTGATGCCTTTTTCTATGTGGATGTATTCTATGCATTCCAAAAACCCACAGACATACAACGAACATGGATGTAACTTGCTCAGCTCTTGTGAAAACCATGGAGAAATCAACATTCTTCTGTCCAGGCAGCTTGTGTAAATAAACCAGTAGTGTGGTGGTGCATGTAGGAATTGGGGTTGGAAAAGAAACTTTGCAAAAATTCTGGAATATTAAGCAAAGGTAGTATTATTCCAAAAGTTTTGCATGTATAAATTCTTTTTTTATTTGTTTAAAATGGTGAAAAGACCTATCAGTGAAAGACATAAAGCAAAGAGTTCGAAGACCAGACTCGTGTTTGCAGCTGGTGTGTAGAGAAGAATGCTGTCAAATATTGGATTTAGACATCACAAAGATAGCAACCCATTCTGCTCCCAGCAGGAGTTTTGTGATTGAGCTCAGTGCTAATAGGATCAAACAGAAAGACAAAAGGCATGCAGAAGAGGATAAAAGCAAAGAAATAAAAGAACCAGGCTGGCAAAATGCTGCCTGAACTGATACAAAAGGATGGCAGTCCTCAGAATTAGACCTTGCATTGAAGAATGCAACACTGCTGTTCAAAATGTATAAATTACTTGCAAAAGGATTGATATGCATAACTGTTCTACCTACCTCATGAATATATTCATGACTGGGTTATATACATATGTATATGGCTATAGCTGTTTGATATTCTGCATAAAATAATTGTTTACCAGTAGCCTTTCTAACTAATAAAAAAAGAAAATTTGAAGTTTTTTGCAATAAAATAGACCATACCATACCTAATCCAGCAAAATCTGCCCTAGGCACAATGTGAAACAAGAAGTTCCACTCTTGAGATGTTTTTTAATTTATCCTTTGGTGGCACACAAGCACATCATTAACATTATTCAGCATTATGAGAGCAATAGTACCAACAATAAAAGATAACGCAATAGGATTTTTATTTAAATTTAGTTTTGATTAATGGACTTCTTGTAAAATTTTACCAGAGAGGAATAGAAATCAGGTGGAAGCAAATGGAAAATAAAAAGAAAATCTTTGTTCAGTTCACATCTTGGGGGAAGACTGAAGGAGGCTTCAGTGAAAGGCTTTTGAATAAGAAATGACTGTTTGGGTGTGATGCTTCCTAGTGTGGAAGGGAACATGTAGTCAGACTATTTTTTTGCCTTGGGTGTTAGAGGAAACCCCATGAGATAGGGATCTGAAAGATATGGCAGTCCTTACCAGGGAAGAATAAAGAAATAGCCATTCATTCCATTTACTTTAGAAACTTACTTTGGGGTGAGTATTAGGCTCTAAAGAACCTAACTGTCCCCATGGAAGAGGAAGCTTCTTAGACTAAATGTCAGCCTTAAACTTTCAGCCTGCTAAAGTTAGTGTTTCTCAATATAATTAAATGTTATTCACTCTAGTGTTAATTTATGCTTCACTGTCACATTTTCTTCTTGCAGCACAGCGCCAAGTATTGTGTCACCTCATCCAAGCCTCTAAACATGAAAGAGGAAGAAGCCTTTTCCACCTTAGGGCACAGAGGCTCACCAGATGACACGTTTTGACTGGAGGCTGTTTCCATGGGATTTGCTGCCTCACAATCACAATTTTCACGGAATGATTATTGGACTAATATTGTTTTTTCGGAATTCTGGTAGCTCTCACCTATTCTGTCTCCATACAAGAGAAAACATTGCTACGAAATTGAGTGGGAGAAGGTTTGTATGCAGCACAGATTAATGAATGTCTACTTTGGGAACCAGACAGAGTGACAGCTCTAGTGCAGAGCAGTGAGGATACTTGCAAGGCTAGATACCTTAATCTTGTGTAAAGAACAAGCTGATGCAGCTCCAGGTATTTGATTTCTTTGGAATTGGTTTGGGTCTCTCTGTGCATTGTTTCTTCTCTGCATTTTGTCATACAGACATATAGGTAAAGTTAATACATGCCTAATAAGCACACGTGGCCAATGAAGAAATATTGGATAATTTTATGTAGAGAAGTTTCTTAGAAGAACTGAGAAGCTTGTGACAGAGAAGCAGTTATTTGGCTGAAAAAATATATCTAAAAAGGCACAGCATGTGTTTGGAAAGGGATGTTCAAACTGTGTTACATCAGGCATCATGAAATGATTATTTTTGAAAATATTTTGGCAAGATCTCCTGACATATAACAGATGATTTGCAATTCCTATTGCATGCACTCCAGTAATAGTTAAAAAGAAATATTCAGGCTTAATTAATGAAATTCACTTCCTTTGGAATTACACTTTTGCCTGGGTGACAAGAGAAATGATGAACAGCATTGAAATAAATGGGTCCAAATCACTGAGACAAGGAGTAGTTTCCTTCCCAGAATCAGGGAAAGGAGTACTGTCTATAGGCTGGACACAGACCCAAGGATAGCACATATGAAGACTGAAACTACTGAAGTAGTTTACAACTACCTAACTTAGGAGTCATGCTGAGGTGCAGGATTTTGGACAGTCTCCCACAATTCCAGCTGTGGTTGGTGGAGAATTGCCCATTCTCTAGAGGTAATTCAGAGGTGGAGCCTAATTTAGATTCCTGAATCACCTCCCAGAAGCACCTGTAGAAGAGACTTAGCTGAAATCTTACCTTGGTAAGCCTTCAGCCTCAGTGAGAAGTTGCAGGTTAGGAACTATGCCTATTTCTCTTCTCCCCTTTATGCCAACATATGATCTCCATAAGTAGACTGTCTTCTAGATCTGCTGCTAATGCAGTGATCCTTGGCCTTGACATAATTCAGGTACTAAATTAATTTTCTAAGCCTAAATCCAGATTTTCTGCTGAGAAAACACAGTGTAAAAGGCTGATTTGAAAACTCAGGAATCAGAGGGGAGAGAGTTACTGGAACTTATTTAATGTACCTTAGGAGAGTTGCTGAAGATGAAATTGTGCCAAAATTGTAATCTCAGTGTGCAGGGCTGGTTCAGCACCTTTTTCTTATATAATGATAGGGACATAGAAGGCAAGATCAGTCCTGTGTGTTTCTGAGCCTGCTGCTCATGCTGTCGTGGGCAGTACTAATACTCCATTAGTACTGCTGAGTGTAGGAATCATTATGCAGCTGAGTAGAAAAGGGTAAGATAACTGGTTAACAAAAATATGTTGTAGTTAGGTATCCAAAGAACAAGAAGTCCTCTGGTCTTTAAAAGGATGTTTACTTTTTACTTACATTAAGGGGATCTTACAGAATTTACATTTCTTTTCCATTGGGCAATGCAGAACTTCTACCTGACGTGTCTGTGTACTGTGATCTTGTTAAGGAAGTACAATTAGTGGTAGGCTAGATGAGAGATAAATCCTTCCTTTGACAAACCTAAATCTTACCCAAAATTACATTTATCTCTAAATGGCACCTTCCAAGGACTTCCCAGTTGCTGGTCTTTAATAGGTCTGGAATTCATTTCAATTCAAGTTGCTTGATGCTTATGTTTGTACCGGATAAGGACGAGAAGAATCTTAAACAGAGCTTTTAATTTTTATTCTCTTTTTTCCTTTGTTGGCACTAAATTATGTATGCCTTGTACTTCTCTTGTGAGGTTTTGATTTTATAGAGACATTCCTACAAGATATCAGTTTGCTTGTTGTGAAACCTAACATGTGCCTCTCTGAGGTAAGGAAGTGAGCTGAGGATAGAGAGCTGAAATGCTCAGAAGTGTTCATTATCATTGGATTTTACATCCATACTAGCCTTCTGAAAACTTCTGTCCAACTGCTGCATAGTTTGGAGATGTTGAAAAGTCTGACAGTTGATCGAGGGCAAATCTACTTTAGTTTGATCTCTCCTCTGCTCTACCAGCAGCAGCACAGGGTCCTAACTCTGGCCTGAAAACTCTGATAAGTCTCAAGAGAAGTCTTGCTCTCCCCCTGCCTTTGCAGTGGGCTTGGAAAGCTGATCCTTTGGGAACATAGCAGGGTGAAGTTGCAGCCACATCATGGGCTATTGCAATCCAGAGCAAGGGTCTGTGTTGTCCCCTGAAGGACTGGCCTGGTTAAGTAGTGTTGGAAGGAGGGCACAAATTACTGAAGATGTTCCCATTGCTGATGAAATACTGATTTTAGGTCTGCCCATTTCATGGTGCCAGAAAAGGTGCAGCTACTCAGGGAGTCTACAAGGCATGCAAATGGAGCAAACAGCACACCACACACCTTTGGTGCAAAGGGTCATGGATGAGGAGCCAGGACTGGGGTGTTCTTCACAGTAGCTTAATGAGAGTCCAGCTAGGAGGCAATCAACCAAACCTGCAACACATGTTAATTGGTGTTGAATCAGGAAAATACAGAGTGTATTTCACTCATCAAAGGGAATTTTCTTCTGCAAGGGAATGCATAAATTTCCTATATTGCATATTGGAAGGAAATTTAGAAGGTAACCTGACCTAAGCTAATAATTTCTGATCAGATTCCCCATGCTTTTTCAGTGTTTTTGTCTATTTGTATTCATTTAGTGATGGCAGCTGGCAGAATGCACGTGTGTTTGCACATGCACTCTCTTGGGAAACAGACTGCACCATAGTGTGAGGGCCAAGGCAAGCTGTGACTGTGCTCAGCTATCTGTTGTGCAACAGAAGAATGGCTTGTTAATTGACTATGGTTGTATTTAGCAACTCATTCACAAGAATTCAGAAACTATCTTTTTCAGCTGGCATGTTTTCTTCCCCTAATGTAGATTTCAATTTGTCATCAATTTGCCTTTGATTTTTTCAGCATTCTTCTTGATTTTTTTTCAGACCGGCCAAAGCTGACAGCTGTTTTAAGCAGGTGGAGAACCAACTTATTACTCCTATGCTGTCAGCTCTGGAGTCTATGTGTTTAAAAGTATATGCATACATATATTTATTTATATACACACATATTTCATTTTACAGCATGAAATTTTAAGGCAGGAACTGTTCACTTAATATATCAAAGTGCTATGCACAACTATTGCACTATATCATAAAAGCAATGCACAGTAAATCACATATTTGCTTGTATATGACAACCTGTTTAAAGCTGGAGTCTAACCTACTGCAGTTTCAAACTAATTGAAAGTTATCATTTAAAACTACTGAACCTGTGTTTTTGCTTAGTAGTAAATCAGTTTCAAGGTCTTGTGATTTTGACTAGCCCAGAGTGTAAAGTCATTCAGAACTTGCACACAGAAAGAAAAGCAGAAATAAGCAGAAATGTTCTGTGGCAATGTCTGTAACAGCCTTTTTTGTCTTCTCTCACACTTTAATGCTCTCTGGACTCTGTGAGATGCTTCTAGACTCCAGTTTTAGGTCTTGCCCCTCTTTGCAAATAAATACTTCCACAGTGTGGACCAAACTGTATCTTCCAGTTCCACTGGCAAAGGAACTGGTGAGCTGTGCTCCAAGCACTTGCTGTGCTATGACTGCTTCCAAGCACACCCTGCAGTGAGGAAGGAGGAGAGGGGATGTAGAAGACCCTACAGCTAAGTCCCCTTGCATGTTGGTCAGTGACCAAGTATCAAGGATAAATGCCTTGCACTTCTCAAATCTTCTCTGTTTTGTATTTTCTCCACCTGATGAATGGGTGGTGTTTTTCCATGACCATTTTGCTGTATGATTCAGCACTTGTTGCATTTTCTCTACTGATGACAGAGGAGTCACTCCCAGCACCAGACTCCATCCTCTTCCAGCTTCTGATCAGAGCAACAGGTTGACTGAGTCCATGTACTGGTTTTGCTGTTGGAATGCTAAATGCTGTTAATTCATGTGAGGCCTTTGACTCCTTTGGCAGGCTTGTTTCAAGTGGCTGATCTTCAGCTCTGCTTTTCAAACATGTTCATTATATTTTGATATGCATAATTGTGCTGAACGACCTTAACTTTACTTGCATCAAAAGCATCTGACACACCAGGTGATACTTTCATTATTTATATGATGATAGTCACAGTCAGTTATGCTTTTTCCCATGGATTGGAGGGATCAGTGATTAGAGACAGTTCTTGTCTAAGGGATAAATGTCAAAAGGCCTTTGTTGATGGGTTTCTGATAAAATATTTTGACTTGACTGGATTCAGGCATGTGCTCTGTGCTACTGTGCTGACTGACTTTCAAAGCTCTTGGAAAATATGCTCATACCTCTGAGTTCCTGTGCCAATTCTCTAGCTGTTCTGCAGGTCAGAAGGGCAAGTTTCAGATGTTCTGCTCCCCACATGCAGAGTTGTAATTCGTAGTGCAGGCCAAGTTAATAACCTGATTAATTTACTTATACCTGGCCTTCAGCCACAGAGTGCAATACATGAATCCTGAAGTGGGTGTCAGTGCATTTGCTTCTGAAACACAAGGCACAGACTGACAAGTTTTTTTAAACCTAAATTCAATATTGGTATTGATTGGAGGGGAGAAAGCTTAATGCCTACATATAGTTATTAATTAGTGTTGCACCACAGAAGCCATCTTCAGTGAAAATCCATCATTGCTTAACTAATTTCTCAAAAAATTAGATAGGAATAGAAATGTGTTTTGTGAGTTTTAGTGCCTAGTTCTCCAACTATGGTGAAATCTTAAGGAAAAAAGCAACCACCTCCAAAGATTTGTACATCAAATGCTTGCTTAACTTTTTCTTTTGCTTGAGAATAATTTTATTTTCCTCCAAGGCTGATCCTTTGTTGGTCCTAGACTTCTTATTACCACAGTGACTTTCAGCAATGTGTGTCCCTTAAGACTGGTAAACACAAATATTTTTGCTGCCAAGATAAACTGCATCTGTAAAATCCCAATTTTCAAAGTTTTGCACCCTCTTGAATTTGCATATGCATGCATATATGCATACATGCAAACCCCTAAATTCTTTTTGACATGATTTTAATTTTCTTCTTGAACTTTTCTTCCTGTGTAGCAAACATTCAAAAGGCATCAGCTATGAATACAGTAGGCCTTAGGTTCAGCTCAAGGGAATCTGAACATTTTAGAGCCAAAAATACAGAAGGTGATTGCTTCTGGGAGAAATGGACTGTGTGTAAAGCATAGCAAGAGGCTAATTCTTCTCTCTGTCACTGACTAGCTCTCCAAACTTGGACAGGTTTGAAGCCAGAGGGACTAGCTTATTATAGAGGCATGCTGAGCTACCACCTGTCTGCTGAGCCACATCTCTTAGCTCATCTAATTTGCAAAGTGAAGCATATTAGCCTAAATGACCACAAACATGATGAAAACAGGACAAGAAGACAGTCTTCACTTCCAAATTTCAGCTCACTGTTTGATTCTGGATCATGATGGCTCAGAAACTGCAGAAACTTGTAAGCAGGATAGATCCCTGTAAAGTGTCAAGAAACAGATACTGCTAAAAGACACTGTGCCCTGTGTGTTTACACACAGAGAAAATATTGTAGAATGGGTAATTAAAACTATAGAGCTATTTTCAAGCTTTCCATTGTAGGTCTGAAGACAGGGTAAACCTAAAGCCTTCTGAAGAAAGGCCAAGTCTTCTCGCCTTAGCCTAAAGCATTTGGTATCATCAGGTATTGACTACAAAAGGAGAAACATAATTTTGCAGCTATACAGAACTTTAGAGCACCCATAACTTGAATACCTTTGAGTATTTGTGCAATGTTGGAAGCACTGTGCAAAATGCCTAAAATCTGAATCCAGAGAACAAAACACAATTTCTTCCCCCTGTGCTTTCTGGCTGCAGGGGACACATGCACACATGTGCAGCCTCATCCTGGGGACAAGGAAGGTTCATTTACAGCACAGGATGAAAGTCAGCATCAGGAGAAACACTTAGAAGCTGTGGCAACTTATGTAAGGACAATCTGCAGCCTCCAGAGAAACGAAAGAGGAGTTCACCCACTTGATCTCCTGTAATCACACATCTGTAATACAGTCTTGAAATGAAAGACAAGTGACAGCTCCCATGTTGTGCTGCTCATCTATGGCAAAGACAACACTGAGCAGCATCTGAAATTTGATGGGCAGATTTCCCCGAAATAAGAGGATAGGAAACCAAACTAATAGCTTTTCTTGTTTATTTTTTTTTAGTTATCTTGGATTAAGGCATGACTGTGAGTATGTTTTCATCTGAGCTCAGCTTTCTGTGGGTACATGTGATTATTCCAAGATTTGAGGCTTGTGTCATTCATACTAGTAGTGGGCTGAAATCAAACAGCTCATTGATGTGGCCAGGCAGAAAGGGATAAATGATTTCGTGTTAACAGCTGATGGTTGTCTCTTTCCTCAGCCAAAGGACAGGGAAAAAACCCTATGAACCTTTCCACTGTATTTGTCAAAGATTATTTTTGCATCTCCACTGGGCCTGAAATATTTGACAAGTGCTTATAAGGTGTTGTCGAAATGAAATGTACTATTGTCTTTAATTCTGCAGACCACATGGCATTATTTCTGATGCCCAACTGCCTGATGTGTAGAACTAATTTGCAGCAAGGGCACTTATGTCAAAGTGCAGATATAGGCTGGGGTTTTTTAGGAATTTAGATTGATATGAGCTTAAACATTGCTTTTTTAAAAATTATCCAGGCTCATCTAAATTTAGAGGGATTTGCACAAAATTAAACAGAGAAATTTGGCATGTTTACCTAAGGACTGGCAGTAGTGACTGGTATTTTGTAGTGTAAACATCTCACAGAAAAGACCATCAACAGTGCATTTTACCAGTGTTCTTAAAAACAGTGATCTGCTGACCCATCATTTTCTACAAGATCCCCCCCTGCCTTTCTCCCTCTTCTCTGTTCTAAGGTGTCAAAAATTTTGAGATGATGCCTCATTCCTGGATAGGCTCAAAGGGAACTGATAAAGTTTCAGGTGTATTGGGTTTGCTTAGCTTAGCTGCAGAGAGGAGAGGTGGTGGCATACCCAGTGCCTGCAGAGTATGAGGACTCCCTGGCCAGTGTGGGGAGGAGTGATGCAGACACATGAGACTCCTGAGCCTGAAGATGCAGAATCTGCAATGGCTTCAAGCCAAAATGCTGAATCTGTTGAGGAACTGACCGCATTTCTCACAGCTCTTAGTACTCACTGCTCAGCACAACGGGGAGTGAGCACTTCTACCACAGCAGGCTCCATGCCAGACAGCACCATGATTTATTCCTTCCTCTCAGCAGTGCTGGCACACTGTGCAGTGGTGTGTACCTGCAGTAGCTGACTGCATGCTCTGTCTGACTGACCTCTCTTCATCCTGTCAAATCTGATGCAATAGCTCAACATTCCTGAGCTAAGAGGGTTAATGTCAAAACCAGTGACCAATGGAAGAACTGTGAACACTGTCTGTGGCCTGAACCTGGTAATCCTGTGCATCCTGACTTGTGTCTCCCTGTGGACATCAGTGTTGTTCTTGACAGGGTCGGTGTTCTTGTGACATACCTAACTGCCATGAACCTACACCTTGTTTTGCACTAGTTTTGCACCAGTGATTTGAACTGCAGTCTCAGTTGTACTCCGTCAATACTCCATAATCTGTGAATCAAACCCACGGGACAACATTCACTGCACACCTTTGAGATTCTAAACTGTGGCTTGTAATTTTTTTTTGGAGCTGTTGGCTTTACTGGCTCTGATACTGTCAGACTTTCTAAACTGTGGCTTGTAATTTTTTTTGGAGCTGTTGGCGTTACTGGCTCTGATACTGTCAGACTTCCCCAAGCTTTTCTCTCTTGATAGCAAGACCTCCTCTATCAAAGATGGAAGAAGGCAAAGAGTATGTCCATGGGCTGGGAGGTCTTCTGTGAGAAGACTATAGCACAGACAGTTCAAAACTCTAGTAGTTGGAATCACTCTAGGTAGTGTTTTCATAGAGTTTTTTGAAGGTGAGGTATTTTGGGCTCTTTTTCAAGTCACCTGCCTCTCCAATTTGTGCAGTTTATTTCTGCCATAGGTCCATCTCTTCTTCATCCATCTTTGGGAGCCCAGGCCCAGACCTTCTGCTCAGCTCTTACAATAAATAGATCAGTAAGTGATATTGTGTTCAGTTGCCAAAAAGGTCTTCTTGGTAGTTCCAGACAGTGCAGCAAGGGGAAATTGCTGTAGATTGTGGTTCAGAGGTTCAGATTGAACTGTAAGAAAAATTACTTCACCAGAAGCATAGTAAAGTGGCTTACAGGGACTGTCAGATCTCCAGCCTTGGACTTTTCAAGACGTGGCTGGACAAAGTGATGGTGGTGGTCCAGTTTCTAGTGGGAAGCTGAATTAAGCCATCTTCAAACAATAATTCTGTGGTTTTATGATTGTCCTTGTTCTTAAATTGTCAGAATTGTCCTTTGAAAGTGTTTGGCCTCTGGCTAGTATCTGTCTCCTGAACCATCCCCAGGCATCACTGGGGAATTAGCCTAAGCCATTTCTAATGCAGTTTAGATGGTGCCACCTTGTTTACAAAGAAAGATAATTTTATAGCATATTAACAAGCCATTCTGTACCAGTTCTTCTTAGTGTCAGAGTGTCCAGAAAACATATAATCAGTTCAGTTTCGTAGGATGGATGTGTCCTGTCAATGAATCTAAAGTGACAACAATGCAGATGTGTGTCCCACTTGGCTGTGCCTCTGGTAAAGGCAATCACACTGTGGCCATTTTGTTAGCTTTGACAGAGGACTAACAAAATGTGCTCTTCTTTACTGGAGCACTAGGATCACTAGTTTATTACTTTAAAAATTCTTTAAAAGATGAAAATGACAACCATTTATCACTGCTGTCAAGGGAGCAATCTGGCTGTGATCTTGCAGATATGTTTCTGAGTATTCTGTAGCAAAATAAAATTTATCATTGTCTTTCTCTATGAAGATGTAGTGTGATGTTAAATTCAATTAGGATATACAATAAGAGGGGATGCTGTCATGTAGTAATCTGATTTCTAAGACTTGAAGTTTATTGTATTGAATTCTTGGAGAGGGCTTTCCAATCAAATAGTATGAGAGTGACAATATTCAAGGGTAGTGTAGTTCATGGGCTCTAGTCTAAACATGTCTGTAAGCAAGGCTGTGTTTTTCAGTGTTTTCACTTATGAGTTTAGACATTGCTATCATTTTACTTCTAGGAGGGATAATGAGACTTCTTTTTATGGATCAGATCAGGGCATTAGTCCAACATTTGGTCACAGGCATTATCTAGGCTCAGAACCAGTGAAAGCCTGAGATTCTGGAAAGCAGTAGACATAATGTTTGGTACCAGATGGTGAAAAAAACCCCCTGCAAATAGCCCTGCAGCAAAGGATCTGGTGTAAGAGGTCAGGGAAATTCATAAAAACCATATTCAGACCTTGTTTTTCTGACCTTTACCAGTGGGTTTACATTGCATCCTCTGTTTCTGCTCGTGTTCCCCATTATCAAATGCTGAATGCAGAGGAGCTCTGTCTCTGGGGTGCTGTGCTCAGGATAAGAGGAAGGACAGCACAGCACAGTGCCTTTGGGCACAGCTGGCCTCCATCCTCATCATGGGAAAAGGAGACAGAGCAAGCTTGGCCCAGGGCAGAAATTAATGCAAATAAGCTGATTCTCAAAGCAACGGTAAAGTCTGCAGGCAGTGCTGCCTCAAATGATTCACAAAATGCCATTTGGGACTGAAACTGGGCAAAGTGGATGTTTGCACAGGCACAGAGTTAGCCAGCTCTTCCTCCTAAACCCTCCTGAAGAAGAAACTCTTATTTCCATTCCAGAACTGATGAAGTCACAACAGTGAGGTTATGCTTTCTGCAAAGGTTCACAAGGATTTAGTGAGAGGGTTGGAATTGCAACCTGTCTCTTCTGCCTCCAGCCCTGAGCTCAGGTCTGCAGATCATGCTGCTTCCCTGTTCACTTCCCATTTTATTTGTCTGGACTGGACATCAGGTCTCCTCTCCAGGTTCAATCTCTGTATATTCATCCAAATAGTGACAGGTTTACTTTTGATTGTAACACAGTGTTCAGCTCATCAGGGTTTTTTAGGTTTGGCTTTTTTTTTGAATGTATTTTAGTGTTCTTAAAATAATAAGAAAAGATTTTTTTTGTAGTGGTACTTTGCAAAAGAAACATTTCCAAGTAACATACCATTGCACTCTACAGTTGTCAAACAGAACAGTGGTTAAGTGACTGTTCAATAACATGCAGCAGCAGTGGTATATCAGGTACTAATGCTGCTTACCTTTTAGCTCCAGTGTAATTACTGGTATTTTAGGCAAAGTACTGCATTATTCCCATGTGAAAGTGCTGCTGTAATGTGGGAAAGTATTCTAAAATCATAATGCTTATCAAAGTTCATATGCATGTGAGTGAAAATGAACACGTCAATCACCCTGGAAAGACAATGGAGAATTGCTCATACTTTCTAAAATCAGTATTTAAAAAAAAATTAGGACTGTGTTAGAGGCATTTGACTTGTGTTCTGAAAAAACGTACTGAGAACATGTTGTCTTCCCCTACTTTATAGAGTAATAGAAGGGCTATAAAAGAACACAATACTTGAACATAGAGGGCAGTAGAACATAATAAAGGCCATTCAACATTACTCAAACTGGTAAGTAGCTGATAGTATTCAGTTTGGCATGGTTTTTATAGTATCCTAAATTAAACATCCAAAATTTTTAGGAGGTTGCATTTGAGCCTAGAAAAAGATGCACTGGAAAAGATAAGTAATCACTTAAATTCTTGAGGTCAAGGTGTGTTTTCTGTAGTGTTTTGGTGCACTGAGAAGACTTAGCAAAGAAAACTCCACATGTAATGGTTTTGTGCATCTTAAGTGTATGTTTCTATAGCTATTAATTTCCTTCAAGATAAGAGTGTGGGGATTTAGGAAGTGCAGCACTGTCTTCAGGCACTGCACATACTTGCACCCTTGTCCCTTGACAGAACTAGCAGCCTACTAACCTGTAATAGGCCAAAACAAAAATATACCTGACACCCTTTCCTATGTTATTATGCAAGAGAAGAGAAGAAAAAGTACAGGCTAACATGTTAGCAATTAAGAATGCTCCATACTAGAAGTATACGAAAAATATTGTGAACATGCCTTGGAATTTCAAGTGGCTTTAGATGGTTGCTCATTGTCCAGTGTTGTTATGCTTGAATTTCAAAAAAGATTTGTCTGGGGGGCAGAAAGTGCATCATGCAAAATGTAGCTAGTCACAGGCCAAACAGAGATTAACTACCTATTTATGGATAACCTGAAACAGACATTTCTTAATGTATTAAATTTCTCCTCTTGTTCTCAAGAATAAATGACACTTTCATATCAGACAAGTTTGTTTGCAAAGAGGTTAATGGCTAAATGTGTCAGATTTATTCACAGTGAGTCATCCAAAACCTTATTCAGAATTTATTTTTTCCCTTGGAATAAAGAGCTGCTAATAGATAGAAAGAAACCTTTATTGTCTATGAGATGGAACACAAGATACTCATTGCAAACATAGCTGAATTCTTTTGTATATACATAGGTGCAATAAATGTGCAGAAGTTTTATTTGGTACATGTCATTCAGAGGTACTTTCAGGTTTTTTTAGATGGCAGCTGTCTGCCTTGTTATCCTGTGTCCTAAAATGAGTAATATCTGTGAACCCTAATTGTGATCTGTGTATTCCTAACAAAACAGGAACTTTTTCATAGCTTTAATAAATGTGGTGAATATTCCAGACCAGAAGATGAGTTATTGACTTACTGAATAGTGGCAACAAACCTTCTTTGGTGTTAATTCTAACTCCAGACATCAGGTAAAATCAGAAGCTGACTAAGCTAGAAACAAAATGCTGTCACCTACTGACTCAGCTGGCAGCTGGTGACAACTATCTCTGCATGGCATGAGCAAACTCTTTCTCACAGGCTTCAGTTTGATCATTACTTTGGATATCACAAATAGCATAGCATCCACAGCCTCACACCCATCCTGCCAAAGATCGAAGGATAAAAGCTTTGAGAACCAGAGAGAATTAACAGAAAATTTTCTGGCTGATTCTCCCATCCTTTGAAACTCATGAGGCAGTTGCAGAATGAGCTCCTGCTAGCCTTTTGCTCAATATTAAATAAGTGTGAACATCCCACTGTTTTTTCCACACCTATGACATATGCACATCAAAACTCTTTGGTAAGAATCACCCATAACCTCAGCTCAGCTTCCTTTTACCCCTGAGGAGTGTTTAAAAGTTCCAAATTGCCTGGGAGCTTACTGGGACCTCTTTTTGAAGAAGGAGAGCAGAGTCATTTTTAACCCTTCGACATCAACACCCTCTTCCTTCCCTCCACACTGGCACTCTGCTCATTTAATTACTCTTCTCCTCAGCTAGGATGAAGTCAGCATTTAGCACCAGAATGGTTCAGTGCTCCCAATGTGTCATCAGTTGGCTTTGAGTCTGATGGACAATAGAAGACCAAATGCCTTGAGGAGAGACCCTGGGGAAAGGCTTTTCTGCTCTGCAGCCGTGATCCAAGGCTGGCTCAGTTCTGAAGAGACAGAAGCTGGCACAGCTATGTGCAGACAGTTGTCTCTGGCAGAGTCAGCCCTGAAGTATTAAGTGCAATCAAACAGCAGGGCTATATAGTTCATTTCCCAGTGGTATTCTATTCAATCATGTGCTTAGTATTTTTATATGTTTCAGAAGCATGGTAATAAAGAGATATATTTGTGCAATGCCATCTTTCACTTCTTTGAATACAGCCACTCTAGACAAATTCAGTATCATCTTTCCAAAGTGAAGCAGAGTAAAATCAGGCACCTCTAAGCCAAAAGACAAATGATTTGAATGCTAGGCCAGGCATAATTCTGAGTCTGGACTGGTAAGTCCCCACATCAATGCCAAGGTGATTCAAAGACAAAGAAGACCATGACCCGAGGCTGTTTAAAAATCAATGGTGAAGTAGTTTTGCAAGCATGCTATTTACTTCTTGGGCTTTCATATAATGAATGATTAATTAAAAAATATAGAATAAAAAACCTCATAATTTTAATTTATTTTCTCTTAGTGGCTGATCTGTATTTTTTTCCCCTCTTCTAATGATTGTTTATCGACCTCACTAGTTTTTTGTTTACTGAGGTTTGCAAAATGACCCACTTATATTGGTTCTAGTAAGAATTTTCTGTGTTATTTGATTTAAACTTTTGCCATTAAATGGACTGCAGAAACTCCAAGGTATTTCAGCAATCAGGGTTTTGGGGCAACTGTCAATGTAGTGACAAAATAGTCTCAAGTGCCTAGTGGTGATGTGCAGGTTATGGCTGCAGATTCAGGCCCTGGAGGAACATAAATGGCTATATCATAGAGTTATCAAAACAAGAAAAACATGCATTATTTATCTACTAGAGTGGAACTGGATGAGTTACAGTAAGGCTAGATAGTGTCCGAAATATATCCTTAGTGTCTAATCTTGGTCTAAATTACACTGGCATCTGTCCCATTTGAGGAACTAATTTTGAACCACAACTTGACATCACAAAAACATTCCTGTTGACCTAAATAAGCCTTTTTAGTTTCCTGCACACTGCAGACTCTAGGCATCTTGCTGTAGCAGTTTAACAAACATACTGGTTTAACAGAATCATATTTCAGAGGTCCAATATCTTCACAGTAACTTCTTCCATGTACCGAGTCTTGGTCAAAGTCTTGGGCCTTTTCTTTAAAATGCTCCTTAAAAGCTTGGAATTAAGCTGATCTGAAAGACTGTGTCAACATAAAAGATGAAATGTGGTTGGGAACACAGTTCCATTAGCCCTATAATGTCTGTGGAGGTGGCAGCTCCTTTGCCAGCTTCTTCCATGTCCTCTTGTAAGGTCCATTATGTGCCCTAGATGCAGAGCTAATTATTGCATTAGGCACACAGTTTTGCTTTTTGCCTGGAGTGAGGGTGAACAAACACAAACCAGTGTGTTGCTTAATGCAGTAGCAGAAGGGACATTGACATTCTGGGAATGATAAAGCTGCAGGGATTTTTGCAGAAAAGAATGAGTGGCTGATCACTGTTCCCAAATCCCTCTGAGCTTTGTACATCCAGCTGCTGAGGTTATGATGATGAGGCTGGTCCATTAAGAAAGGTTTTTCAGAAATGTCAGTCAGCTTTGTTTAACAAACAGAGCTTACTGGAAAGTCTCATGGCATAATAGAATAGGAGGAGACTGAATACGACCTATGTGAAAGGCTTTTGGTCTGAAAACTGCAGTAAACAACAGCAACACAGAGAGCATTTGTGTGATTGAGAACTCACTCAGCTCCAAACCATACAACCAACTGAACTGGCACTACTATCTCAACAGCAAATGGCCAGGCTAGCAGTGACAGCCCAGCTGGTGTTCAGATGTCCCAAAGAAAGATCCCAGAAGCAGCAGCCAAGAGATGTGACCTATTTGAAAGTGCCAGAAAACTCTTGGGCTCGGCTGGCTTCACACAGAGCTTGTTTCAGCTAGAGGTGGACAGAGCTCATGGTTTTGCTCTGCAGTTTGTATGTACTTATAGTATCATTTTGTGTCCTGGGATTTTGGGTTCTGTGCAACCTTCCTCTGTGTTACTCACTGCTACGATGAAGAAACAAACCACCAATTTTATTTTGGCTGAAACTATATAGGGGTCCACATAGCCTGCTGAAATCAATAGTTATGCACAATTTATACATCACCTTATAGACAGTAGTACAGAGTGGGGAAGAGAAGTCCATTGCTTGATAAGACTCCTTCTGGGAAGTGGCAGAGCTGTACCCCCATATTTGCTCTGAACTAGGTGGAGCAGAAGGCAGAAGCAAAATTTTCCATGAGTTGAATGCTTTGGTTCTCTTTGGCTATAGATGTTGATAGAGAGGCAAATGCTTGCTGCTGTTTTACTATGAGTTGTCCCCATGTATGCAGGATGCAACCTGGTGTGGAGTTAGCCTGCACAGCTTGCCCTGAGGGACCTAAATACCTGAAGCAGGTAGATGGTGACAAGGCACATGCCACTGTGGCCACTTTGATCTTGTGAGGGTGAACCAACTGCCCCAAAGCTCCATGTTGCTGAAATCAGGCAGGTCTGAGGCTTGCTCTGTAGTCTCTGTGCTACCTGGCAACCTGCATGTATGTGCTCCTTTTCAATTCACTGAAATTACTTCAGAGAAATTAATTCCTAATTAGAACACTGACTAGATGCCAAACTTGGCTTATACTCACATCCAGGTGCATACCTTTGGGACTGGATTTTCTTTTTATAAACACAGATAACAAATGCTGAACTATTTTTTACCTGTTATTCATGCTAACAATAAGGTATTGCTATTTTCTCTCTTATTCCCTGTCCACCCATTACAACTCTGATGTTTGCTAGCCCCAATACACACAGTAAATGAAAATAGTGGGACCAATTTAAACACAGGCAGGGAGTCAGTCATCCGTGGTAAGAGACTGTAAGCACTGATAAAATGGTGATGGCAAAGGAAAGTCAGCATCCTGCCTCTGGCTTTACCAGGGCTGCTGCCTTGGGGAACCAGGCTTGCTCTTGAATGAGACATGAGGGCTAAGGAGGCAAAGGCTCCTGCTAGGAAAAGGAGTCTGTACTCTAGGTGAGAGAAATGAGAGCTGATGAGAAGGGAGAGATCATTTCCCTCTACCTGTGTTACCCTCAAAATGCATTGAAGTCCCCTCCTCCAACCTGTCACTGCTCTGCTGCTCTGTTCTGTCCCAATTAATTTTTGTCATGAGAAGTCATGGGCCAGCTGTGAAAAAAACCAAGACAATCCAACTATATTACTTACTAAGTGTTTTTATCTTAAAAATACCTCAACATTAAGAGTTCAGTCCTGTTCATCCTGAGTCTGTGGTGAGAGGAGCCTAGCATTGCTTTCAGGACGTGGTCTGCATCTCAGATATCTGAAAGCATGTCCATTAAGAACAGGAGAACGAAAATGCATCTTAACCACCACACTGTATTAACAAGCTATTAAAGACTCTATTTTCCTTGACTCTCATCGGTAACATTAATGTGATACAAGTATGACCTAATGGAAAGAATATCAGATCCTATGGATTCTCAAAGTCATTGTGGACGTTGGCTTTGCTGGTGAAGAGTTACTCCTGCCTTGGCTTCATAGTTGTTTTTCTGGCTCCTGCAGTACAGGATGCATTGTAAATTCCTATCACAAATCCATGAAGAAATATATTTATAGCGCCTGTGGAAGGTAATAATTTCAGATATTTATTTAAAAACAAAACCCCAAGCAAATCCTCTTCTAAAATAAGAAAATGTCCACCCTTTGTTTTTTAAAGAGTAAGCAGCATCACAGGGAATTTTGGTGTTTATTATTCCATGTTCATAGTACTCTGAAATCATCAACATTTAAAAAAATGTCACTGCACAACCAAACACCAATACATATTTTTAAGGCTGCTCAGCTTTTGCTGTGATAAATCAGTTTGATTTTGAGGGCTTTTTATAATGGTAAGACAGTTTGCAGAGTTTGTTCCACTTTGGTGTTTACCTGGAACTTTATCTCAAAAGATAAATTTACAAAGGTTTTTCTGGCTCTGGATGTTCTCAGAAAGCTACTAAAAACCATGTGGATGCCACCATCCTAATGTTTACCTGAGGAAAACACAGCCAGTTGGAATCTCAGAAGAAATATCTATAATTGCACATTTTGGATAGTTTAAAAGATCTGAAACTGTATTTTCTGTGGGTTATTTTTGCAGCTCTGGTTTCTGACATGAAAAGATTTCCTGAATTTTCCCCACTGGCAGAAGCATCTGTGGAATGACAGAACATGAAGACCTTGGTGATTTAGCATTATAATTGCTATATTTCTATAGGCTTGGTAGGGCCCTACTTTCAAGGAAATGGATCTAAAAGGCAATTTCTATTACTTAATGTGTAGCTCCACCTTGAAAGAACTTCAGTAACAAGTTCCAGTTCGGATTAATTTTACCTCATCCAGAACTGGAGTTACCAGACCTTAAACTGTACAAAAGGGCTGGACTGGCCAGTGGTAGAGAGGGGAAGAGAGGAGATGCACAAGTCTGTGTGGACCCCAGTGCCTCTGCAGAAGATGGGTGCTTGCCTGAAAATGATATAAGTAAGAGGTATTTTGCTGTGTGAAAGCTGAACTGACATTTTTCAATCCTCCCTTCGTTGTCCTTCAGAGGACCAAGTGGGAGTGCTGGACTGATCATGGACTTGCTGTCATTGTGTTGTCATCAGCATTGCCACCCACAGGCAGTGCCACTTTGGTGCTTACAGTCTCAAGACATTCCTCTTTCTGTTGGTCCCTGAGCTTAGCATCACTATTGGGTTATCACTGTGGAAATGTAATCCCTAAAATTTCTTGAGAATGCATAGCTCACTGCATTTGGACCTTTTCATATAGCAAAGATGCTACTGCTAATTGTCTATTTTGGCCTTGATGGGACAAATATTAACACATTATCAATCAAACTCTGACTCTTGAGGGGAAAAAAAGCAAAATTTTGTCTTCTACAGGTAGCTGGGCTTTCATTTAAAGAAAGACAATATTTATAACTTCTCATTTCTAAATATCTTCCCTTTCTAAGTATCTGCTAGCAGATTTTAAAGAAACCTCACCGAAACCACTGGCAGAAAACACTGTAAGAATTTCTGACCTCGGATATGACTACTGCAGCTCCATTTGGGTATCTGGATTTATCAGAAGTTACACCCTTATCAAACTCCCACACTTACCTTTCTTTCCACTGAGCATTTTGTGCGATCATATGCTTAATCTTGGATGACAGAAGTGCTGACTGTGTAGT
>NW_008664290.1:0-25067 GCF_000695815.1 Acanthisitta chloris | reverse complement strand
AATGCCTCAAGGTACTGAAGCAGTCAGAGAGGGACAGAGAATGTGGGTGGAATAGCCCAAACACCTGCTATGCCACATTAACATTATTGCCAGAAAAATGTATTACATATGTGTTTTCTGAGGTATGAAATGCTTTGGGCAAGTGGAGGCTGTGTGAGATCTTTCTCAGCTGTAAGTGTTCTCACAACCCTTGCATAAACAGTAGCTTCTATGTAGGTATTTGACTCCAAACAAGGAAGTAATGTTCATGTAGATGAAAAATAAGAACTATCTTTCTGGTCCTTTAAAGTTTCCATTTTGCCTGGGAGCATGCATCAAAGAAATTAATCTCTGGAATTACTGCTGGTGTTTTGGGGTGACTGGGTTCACTGGAAAAACAGCAGCTACTGATTTTCTTTGAGACCTTCTGAGGCTCAAATGGACAACAAGAATGGGTTTGATACAGGCTGCACTTATGTTATTTTGTCATATTATATGGTTATTTTTGTAAGAGTGTCCTGCAAAAGGAGAGGATATGCTGGGCTGGGCTGGAAAATGCATAGATTGGAGTAGCACCCTCTGCATTTGTCTGTGTGGAGTCATGTTGTAGCTCTGCCTTAGGTTTAATTAAAAAGGAGTTTAAATTCTACATAAATTATCTTTGTAATTAAATTTAGATTCTTTAGAATTTAATTTGCGTAGAGGGTAGATCAAATATGTTTAATCCATCTGTGGTCTGTGATACTGATGCTTGTGGCCAAACAAGTAATATTGAAGAATGAATTCACTTCCTCTGCCTGTCACAAGGCAGGGATGTAGACAGAGAAGCAGGAGAGAATGAAGGGGAGGTGTCCAAGGTGTGGACAATGCCAAAAGGTCTGTGAGAGCCATCATCCTCCCTTCTCAGATATTTCAGTGAGATGAGCTCCAAAAACATGCAAGAGGAGCTTGTATGATCCACAGGACACACTTTCTTTCAAAAGATGCTGCAAACCCAAGCCTGATACATCAGCATCTTTTGAATGTCAGATATGATTTATGAAATGAAACTTCAAACCTTATTTCCTTTTATTACTGAATAAAAGCTTTTCAAATGCTTATTAAGATAACCTGAGAATCGAGGAAGAAAACAATGAATTACTCGCAAAGAAGAAATGAATTTTTAAGACAATCTAAAAAAGAAGCATTTATCATTCATGCTTCTTCATTTATCTCCCCAGGCTGAGTTCCAGTCCCATCTGTGTGAATGATGCTGTCTCTGAACACTGTTTTTCCCCACCTCCTGCCTTGTCTTTCCTGGGTTAGTCAGGCCACTCTCCTGGATAAGTCGAGTAGCTGAAGCTCCTTTGAGGTGATGCAACAGAGTTTCTCTCCCTGGCACCATTACCATTCATAATGCAGAGAGTTCAAGGAGTGAACACAAATCAATAGCCTCAGCTGCTGAAATCAAGCAAACCTTATGGGCTGTTCTGTGTTGTCTTTTATGATTAAGTCATTTTCCAATAGTGGTTTCTTAGGCTGCCATTAGAACAAGAGAAAGAGCAATTTCTCCAACTGAGGAGTTGAAAGACAAAATTTGGTGATATTGTTAGATCTTGGTCTTCACCCAGAAACACCCACATGTAAAGCTGCAACCTAAAAAATATTAAGACCTTCTTAGGCAGTGTGGCTTGCATGGTTATGGGCAGGTCAGAGGTAGGTACCCCTTAGTGAATGATCTATTTAACCTGCTTGATCTGTTTAATCTCTTCTCCAGTTAAAAACTACTTTGTTCCTACAAATCCTCTCTCTCTTATTACAAAAACACTACAGAAAAATAAATTTCTTGCTGTGCTCATCTGTATGTTAGCTCAGAGATTGATTTTTCCTGCTAACAGCATCAGTAACAAACTGAAAAGTTTAGAAGTGTTTCTGCAATGCACTAATAGATAATCTTCTGCTCTTCATCCCTCTCAGTGCAGGGCTGGAGTAGTGTTGCTAGTAATTAGTTAAGAGCTATGTTTGAAAAAGTTGGGAAGAGAAGTGAAGCTCTAAAAAGTTAGCTGCTCACCTTCAGAAAACATTAGCTTCAGTTTCTGTGAGTAATAGTAGCTCCAGCACTGGACTCCCTCTGTTTGGTATTGAGAGAGAGCTGACAAAAGTATTATTCACCACTGATGCTGAGCATGGGAAAATGCAGTCAGGAAGGCATTGGGTCCCTAGAGTTTTGGTGAATGTTCCTTGGAGAGCAGAAGCTTCCTATGTATTCTGGTGAATTTGGAATTGGTAGTCAGCAATTAATTTACATTAATTCTGAAAATGAAAATTAAACCCCAGGTTTGGGGAATATCAATTTGGGGAAGAGCAATTTAGCACTTAGCTGAATCTCTGTGTAAGAATTAGGACTTAGTTGTCTGAAGATGACCTGGGGGATTTTTTTTGATTGATTGTCTACCATACTGCAGTGGTTATTTCTTCAGCAAAAACTTTTATATCAAAGAGGGGTACACAACCCCTGTGTGGTACACACACACACACACACACACACACACACACAGAGGCACACTTCTTTTGTTTCCATAATGTAATGAAGTTATCTCCCAGTTTTTGACAAAGATTGCTCTGAACTTGTTCCATCTGTTGAGCCGTCTATCTTCAATACATTCTCCCTTACCTTGGCCTGGCTTCTGCTGTCAATATGTAATTATCCACTGAAAAGTGTTTCTTTTTAGAGTTGTCAGAGAACAACAGAGCAAACACCACATCTTTGCCCAAGGCCATAGATAAAATACTGAAGCAAAGCCAAAGTAACTATTGGTGGCTTTGACATGCAAAACCACACTCTGTAGCAGCTAGTAAGACTTCAGTGCAGCCAAATATATTCTTCCTCTTGTGATTTTGTTTATTATTGACAGTGCTATTATGAAGTAAAATCTCTTGAGGCTCAACCTGAGCTCTGTTGCAGACCTATTCTATGGCCTAGTTCACAATGGTTTTGGAGATCCCATGTACAGAGGAAGTGTATGAAGTCTGTAGTATGCACAGATTATCTGGAGTTGTGCTCTATTGCTCTTAAGTTAGCAAGAAAACTGCTGGTGTATTGCTCATACAGGAGTGAGACCTCAGGTATACCTCTTTTACATGTTATATACAAATAAATGGTATTTTTATTATAACACTATAAATTCTGTTGAAAAATAGATTCAGTGTCAGACTACCACAATTATGAATTTAAAAAAGCCCAAACAGTAAGTAGATAGCCAAACAGTAAACTATATTTCAACACACATTGACTATATTGATTGGACAGAAATGTGTGGGATGGGAGAAACTCTATGTCTTCAAATAGAAGAAAACCAAATTATGACAATTTTCACTGCATACACTGCAAAGGCCCAGCTATACTTTAGTCTGACACTTGTGAAAAGGCTTGGGGAGAGGAGAAGACCTGAGTTTACATTATGCCAATATAGATTTTATACCTATACTGTAGCCGATCACACAGTGCATTGCAATACACTACACTGCACTGCAGCACACTATGCTACACCAATGCAATTTTGTGCCACAAACTATCACAAAATAACATATTCTTTCTTATAGTATAGTATAATTGCTCCCCTCAAATGAAAAAAAAACCAACCAGGAAGAAACAGTTGATTTCCTCAAATCAATGAAGCCGTCTCATCTACTTGTCCAGCACAACCATGTGTGTTTGTGTCTATGTGTGCATTACTGGAAAGGGACTGTCAGAAAAGAACATTTGCAGGAGCAAAGAAGAGTGGTTTTAGATATATGAAATCATAGCAGACATTCCAGTTATCCCATTAAGATAAGATGTGACCTTTAAGTGGAAGAGTGATACTTTGGAGGCTGACATTTGGTTTCCCAGTGTGCTCCCAGCATATTGTAATTTGCTACAAAACAATGAGTAGCATCCATCTGAGGCTAAAATTTTCTTTTGCAAGAGCACAATATGCTGTGAAAACAGCAATTGCATTTTATGACTTGCCAGGCACTTTCTCAATGTGCTAGTGAAATTATCGGAAAAGAAATAGGAACAGGTTTATAAATATTGCAGAAGAGGAGCTGTATAAACAAACAAAAATCCATGGTTGTAGACATATTACTCCTTTTATTAAAGCAGTATTTATTCATACATTAAAAAATCACTTGGAAATGTTAAAGAGTTTGGTCTAAGCTGAGGAAACTGTAACCATAACTGCTTCAGTCTCTATTTTCAGTGTCCTCTCCCTCACCATGGTACAGTTTGTACTCTTCTGTGGGCATAACTCTCCCTCTGGACTCAGCTCTATGTTGAGGGGAAAACTTTACAAACACTCTGCCTGGCCTCAGATCAGGAAAGGAGCTGTTACTTGTAGGGCATATTGGTTCCTACAAAAAATGGATGCTCAAAGCTCAAAAGAAAGGTTAGAAAATCTCCAGGGACAAGAGCTTGTTTGCTCTTGGCGATGAGCAGACATGAGGTTTTGCCTTGCAGAGCTGTTTTTATCATTCAGTGGACTTTGGTATTGCACTTCCAGTGCCTCCTCTTTGCACTTTCTGGTAAGAATTTGGTACTTCCCTGCAAGGATGATGCTGTGGTTGGATTTGTGCATTGCCAGTGCATGTCTCAATTTTTTCACCCGATTTCGGCAAGGTTGGCAGATGACCACCATATTCTACCTGCTGTCTTGCCAGGGAGCAGTCCATCCCACTTAATCACAGAATCACAGTTGGTCAGGTTGGAAGGGACCACAGTGGGTCATCTGGTCCAACCTCCCTGCTCAAGCAGGGCCATCCTAGAGCACATGGCACAGGGGACTGCAAGGTGATGTTTCTCTGCTTGGAGTTTGTGTCCTTAGATACTTTCCCAAAATTAGGCATTTACACCAGCTCTCCCACAGTCAACGTGGAGCTCATGTTCTGCTCAGCACTTCCTTTATCTAGTAGCTGAATCATTAGGATCTGGCAAATCTCAGTGACAGTCAGAGGTGGGGTGGTAAAAGCTATCCCATTTGGGGTTCAGAGCTACTTGTGCCCCACCAGAGCAGCTGCACAATCCACAGGCTCTAGGGTATCCCCTGGCATTGGGCAAGAGCTGGGGGATTAAAACTGACAGCATATGACCACTGAGGGCAGGTCAATGGAAAGAGAGCAGGATGGCTATGCTTTGTGCACACTCCATGCTGGGACTGCTGGACCCAGTGTAGGTTACTGGGACCATGGGTAAATCCACACTGGGACTGGAAAGTAGCTGGTGACCACTGGTGTCTGTGACTGCTGTAGGAACCACAGGAAACGGTTTCACTGGATTCTATTTAAGAGTTTTCCTTTTTTTTGTATATAGAATGTTTTTATTTGGAGGTGGTGTCTTGTTTCCGGAACATTTGGGGAAGTCAGAAAACTGGCAGATTTCAGAGAATAAATGTAAATGTTCATCATTAGTATTTTGCATCTTTGTCTTGTAGAGTGCTAAACAGGCAGGAAGACTATTGGCTCTGGAAGGGTGGGCTTGTTGTTGGCAGTTGTTGGCTTGGGCAGGGTTTTTCAGCTCTATCCACTGAGACCTTGAATATATAGCAGGTCTGCTGAATGTGAGTGAACTGGCGTGTCACACCTTTTCAGCCCATTAGCACCTCAGGGGCTTTTGACAGCCAGGATTGTTCTGTAATTATTTTCCATCTCTACAGTTGTTGTTAAATGCTGTTATTCAATACAAAATATTTCTCAAAATGTTTCTGGACTGTTTCATTAGTAATAATAGGTCTCCCAAACAAGCAAAGTAGAAGTGAGCTACAATCTGCCTGAAATTATTTCAAAGGTAATTGTATTAGCTCCACTGGTGCCAGATAGCATTTACAGTTAGTTTTTTGGGTGTCCAGTCATTAATTTTCTTTAATAATTTACTGTTTGACTGTTGCCATGTCACCACTTTGCTTTGTACAATAATGGCACTGTAGCCAGGAAGCTGGCCAGGGAATGAATAATAGCACCTAAAATCTGAAGCCATGACTAAGAACATTTTGAATAAAAAACCTATCTCTGCTAGGCCAGACTGCCATGAGGGTGAGACTAAATGCTGGAGGCAGAGCTTCCCTTCACTGCATTTCTTTGTTGAATCCAGACTCACTGTGTTTAAGGGATGGAAAAATGATTAGATCATCTAGGCCTTAAGTGTGGTAAGTAAACAAAATGTGCACATTGTCCCTTGTAACATTTCTTAGCCTTTAAAAATAAATTTAAGACAGAAGACTGACAACTCATAGTGAATCTATTCTGTTTGTACTTTGAGACTAAGGAAGAAGTTGAAATTGCCTTCAAACACCTACACTCCTATGTTTTTTTAAACTGAAAAGTGAATTGTTCAATTGTCTTCTCAGGAGACAGTGTTAAATGATCTGTTAGTAAATACTTGACCTTGTCTCTGTTATTATTATCTCCCATCTGAACTCTTTGGCACAAGTAAACTTTCTGCTTTGTTTTTGACATTTAGAGGAAGGACTGCAGGCTCAATCTGTAAAACTATCTTCTCTGTAGAAGTGAAACACTGTATTATTTACATGCAATGAAACAGAAAACAAAAGGGGGGAAAAGGAAAAGGAAATAAAAAAAAGAAAGAAAAAAGAAAGAAAAAGAAGAAGAAAAAGAAAGAGAAAAAGAGAAGGAAAAATGCAAAAAGAAAACTAAGAAACAGATTTCAATTTTCAATCTAGAAAAGCTTAGATGATGTCAAGGCCATTTCTTGATTATGATTTTACTGATGGGGAAGCAAAACTCTTGAGGTTTTTGTTAAATTCATGCATAAGACAATGACACATACAATGTCAGTGGAGAGTCACTAAACTGCCCATGGGCAGGGTACTGGTTTTATTCCCAGTAGACAGCACTGGAGAACTAATCTCAGCTCACTGTGCATTGCCAGGGCACTCTTCATTGGAAGAATGAAGGGCTGGTGATTTCACAGCAATGCCTGTTCTCCCAAGCTTTGTAATCTGAATACATATCAAAGAAGTCTGTACAGACTGTTATTAAACATCTGAACATTTTTATCTAGATGCAATGTTGCATTCTTGTTTCACAAGGTTTTAACTAAACTCTATCAGATTGCAACTGTTGAATACCCTTTCTGTAATAAGTGCTAAACTATCTCTTCCTGATAGTTTCTGCAGTCCCAACTTTAATGAATACTTTTGTCGTGGAGGGACATTGTATAGGGAAGCACTAATTCAGATGTGACTGTCCTGCAAGTGGCTTCAGCTTGTCTCTGATTGTTAAATAAACCAATTTATATTGCTTTTCTGTAAATGGAGTGGCAACAAAATTTTACTTGAAATTGTTAGGGGAAAATGTGTTATCTAAACTAATCTAAATATTCATTTTATTTGAGACTGATTAAACAAATATGCAGTACAGAATATTCAGCAGCTTTTGGATAGTTTTTGACACCAAATTCAAATTCTGGTCAGATTTCACTGAGATTTCAGTTTAATCCCCCATTATTAATTTTCTGATGGAATTTGCATACTAATTTGTTATTAGCACCAGAAGCAAGGCTTTTCTAATTTTGAATACTCATTTCCTGGATTGCTTGTGTTATGTCTCTTTTGTGGCTAACTTTAAATGCAACTTATGGTGAACTCCCTATTTGTGAAATATGTATTTTGCAAGTTGGTTTTAGGCTAGAATTTCTTTCCTCAGTCCATTGCTCCATAGACAATTGAGTCTAACCTTGTACCTAGAGTCTAATGTAAGATCCTTGCTTGGGCTACACAGCTACAGGGCAACAGAATAGTGGCTACTGAGATACACATTTAACCCATTTTGTAAACTAAAGATTGATCTGGCTAAGCCCAAACAAGTCCCTCTTGCTGAGCTAAACAGAAGATGGTCATTCAAGGTAAGCACAATTCCTTCTCTATGCTTTTCCTTTTCCAGCAAAAAGGTAATAAACATAATTCATTAGGCATTTCTTTCCTTGTTTTGCAAAAGCAGCCAATGCTGGAGGCATAAACAAACAGCTTCTCTTTTGAAAGAGCTTGCTTGTTTGGAAATGATCTCTGTAGCTAGTGTGAAGAATGTTACTGGGACTAGCAGTTCTGCTTGCTCTTTGTTGAGACCAGTGTTTATATTTTACTGATTACATCATAACTTAATCAAAGAGGAGTTTGGGTTACAAATGAAAATGGCTGCAAGGAAAAGTACCATAATGTATCATCCTCCTACTTGCCTTCTGCCCTCAGTTCCCTGTGCTCCCCCTCAGGGTTCTCTTTGCTCCTCAGTATCACCTTTCTACTCCTTGTTCCCTCTGTGCACGCTGTTGCCACGACTATTCTTTCAATGCTGCTGTGTCTTAAGCAGCCTTCACCATCACTCCTCTTGGTCTGTCGCTGAAAGTTCTCCTCACAGTTGATCCAATCCCTCTTGTAATGTCTTTCAGTAAAATTGCTGTATTTTCCATTGTTATTTCCCATTCATCCTATGATACCCCAGCCTACACTGTGGTCCTTCCCAGGGACTCTCAATTCTCCTCCTCTGGCTATTTTGTATTCTTACTGGAGTGACACATTTCCCTGGTCATCGTTGATTGCTGTTGGCTGCTGGTGGAGAAGAGCTAGCTCTTTGTAATTAGTGACTCTACAGAGAACATGCCTGTGCTCTTTGGCCTGCCAATGTGCTGGCTGCCCATACAGAAGTGACTCACATTTCTCTCAGCCTGCTGCCCAAGAAAGCCCATGTTCTGCCTGGAAATTCCTGGTGGTGTGCTTGACACCCTGACAGAGTAGACTGCATGCACATGCAAGTCTTTCCTCAGGACTTGCTGGTGACAAGAAGGGATAAATTCCAGTTCACCCTACCCTGACAGAGTAGACTGCATGCACACGCAAGTCTTTCCTCAGGACTTGCTGGGCGACAAGAAGGGATAAATTCCAGCTGAAGGGTTTCACTACAAAAATAGAATCAGGAAGATGACACTAATACTCTGGTAATGAGTAAAGTCATTTTATTCACTTGCAAATACAAGTCCAATGCCTTAACAACCAATATTTTTATTAACCCTGACAGAGTAGACTGCATGCACACGCAAGTCTTTCCTCAGGACTTGCTGGGCGACAAGAAGGGATAAATTCCAGCTGAAGGGTTTCACTACAAAAATAGAATCAGGAAGATGACACTAATACTCTGGTAATGAGTAAAGTCATTTTATTCACTTGCAAATACAAGTCCAATGCCTTAACAACCAATATTTTTATTATTGGATGGAAAACTTTATTCTGATTGCTAGATAAGCAGGTTGACAGAAAGTATGATGGTGTTACATCAACAGATATTTGTGATCTTTCCTCCATGGTGTTGGCCAGCTGGTACTCTTCCTGCATCTGCAGTAACTTTTAGCTGCACTCTGCAGTTTTAAGCCTTGCTGCATAGGAAGGCCTCATTTAAACTGAACTAATATGGTGGTGTCCCTGTTTGTTGCTCCTACTCCTGTGGCCTGCCCTGTTGTGACCCCCTTTGCCTTTGCTGTCTTGTGGCCTCTGAGCCTTGCTATCTGCCTCTCTGCCCCAGTTGCTCCCAGTGGTCATGTTCACACCACCCCATGCTCTCTTCTGTCTGACAGCCTCTCCCATAGCTTCAGTATCCATCCTTGACATCCTGTGCACTTACAGCCAGCATTCCCACTGTCCTCCCATTTCTCTTCTTATAACCTATGTGCCCCAGTTTTGGGATCTATTGCTTTAGCTTAGCAGGGCTGCAAAAACTAGGGCTGTTCAGACACATTAACAGGCCCAGGAGGTCAATGTGTTATTACACCTGATGTTTTCTCCAGTTCATAATATGACTCCTTTTGGGTGGACAAACAGCTCCTCAATAAAAAAGTGAAGTAGAGAGAAATCATGAGTGCCTGGTCTGAGTTCACTATGCTCCAAAATCTGCTGGGACTGAAACATGCAAAATAGCATGGGGTATGGAAGACAGCTTACTTAGAGCTAAAAGCTTTTGGGAAGGGAGCTGGGACAGCTTGATATTTTTGGCAGTTGAGAGCCAACAAGGTGTTGTAATCATTGGTCTGCTTTTCCTTTCTGGTATATTTTAGCATCTGGATGTTTTGCTACATCTGACTAGCATGCTTTGGCTGATGTTGTTCATTTGTGACCTTACTGTTTCACATTTGCATTAATGGAGTAAAGCAAGCCCCAAGCAGTAAAAAAGTCATGAGCATTCCCTAAAAACACTTTAAGGGAGGAAATGGGACCATTTTCTTTTTGTTTTGCCTTTTTTTGAGGCTGCATTGGCATAGAAAAAAATGTTAAAATTGAGATGTAACTAAAGTTGCAAAAGGATGAGCATTTTGAATTACCTCTGTTGAGCTGCCCCATTTCAATGAAACACCAACCAGCATCATTGTTCTTTTCTCTCCAGTCCTAAAAGCTCTCCCTGGAATTTAAATGACAGATCAATCACTTCACCTCCAGGCTAAGAAATCCTTCCTGCAATATTACAGGGCAGGTAGGTTTTCAGCTCAACATCCTTTTCAGCACAGCGATTGCAACTTGCAATTATAAACTTAATCTTGCCTTATGAAACTGTAAGAACCTATTCTGGTGTGGAGATCTAGATGCTAAAAATTCACACTTTCTTATAAAATACCTGAATTCTTGAGCAATGCAGCCCTTTATTGATATGCAATACCATTCCGATGAAACATGATTAATTCAGAGCTGGAATAGAATGACTTATCTGCAAAAATATAACATAGGCAGCACATGTCCTCCCTTTATGTTCATGGAAGATAATTTTGAGCATATCCTAATTTCTTTCTCTTGATTTCTTATTCCAAACTGTTCAACCATGCACTTAGTTCTGCTGATCTGCTTGGGATCTATACCTAGACCTGGGAGGCCTGTGGGTGCTGCTTCAGCTGGGAGTACGTTGTTGACTCATGACTGGTTAGTGAACTAAATGGGACTTTCTCTGTTTCTCATGACATCCATCCAAGTAATTCCAGGGGAAGGGCTCACAATTGCCAATCTATATCCTTGTTTGCTTGACTAGCTGTGAAACACCTTGTTTTGTATTACCCTGCTAGGAACATTTGTGGTTTTTAAGTTTTAAAGCTCCTTACATTTTTTAAGTTTACACTGTAGTCCCTGGGACTCCTGCAGGTAGCCAGTGCCCAGGGCTTGTGGGCAGCTACCCCTGAAAGGTGGAAATGTTAATTCCTCTTTCTTGAGAAAGAGTACACACAAACTCTCACCTGAACAGGGAAGAAATAAAAGTGAAATAATTTATTCATTCCCAATTTCAAGCAATTGGAAGCAATATTGTGTCAAAATGCTTCTTCTGTTTCAGGACACATTTCCTCTTCTTGCTATTTGGTGTGGCTTTTCTTCTGGAAGCTTTCCTGTTGCTGTATCTGTTTGCAGATGGACACATTGCTCTCTAACAGGGCCCAGCTCACGCAGCTCAATTTCTGAGCTGCTATGTGCAAGCTTGTTTTGGGCTGCTATGTCCTGCTGCAAGCTAAATTGCAACTTCTACCCAATCCTGAATGAAGGAGAGGTGTTCTACAGTTCTCTCTTGCTCCCTGAGGGAATAAAGCAAATGTTTTTGACAAATGAAAAGAAAACAGTTCAGACCACGACCAAACCAAATTGATTCAGTCTTTCCCAGCTTTCAATATTCAGATAGTGCTATTAATTGCTACTGTTAGAGACGATAACTTACAGGTTATTTGTGCGATTCTGAGTAAAAGAATAAAAATGCTAAGCAAATAAAAACAATTAAAGACCAATAGTCAGAAAATCTAAAGCACATTCACCCATTTATGAAGCCTATAATCCAGCCCAATCCAATGCAATCCATAGTGAGGCTATGCCCTGTAGAAGGTAGTTCTGGATTCCATTTGGACCAATGTTTCCATGTTGATTAAAGACAACAGCAGAATACTTAGCAAACTCTGAAAGCCTCACTTAGAGCATTTTGTCATAATATGTGCAATTTAGGAGAAAACTGATATTTTTAGAGGAGGAATTAAAAGATAGTTACAAAAGAAGTCAAGGAGTCAAGTTAAATTGATTTTCTTCTGCTTTCAGCAGTCAGCTCCTGTAGAATTCAGAAGATACACTGCAATATTAAATTAAACACTTCTCAAAGTTTACTTTTCTGCATATTTATGGTCCTGCTTTCGATAATGAAATCTTGCAGAGTTTTTTTTGAGTAATACATAAAGCAGTTGCTATATCCTCAAAGAAGAAGCATTTTACAGGCTAAAGCTGGAAGGATTTCCACAGACTTGGAGCAATACAGCTGAATTTTCTTTTCTGTAGACAGCTCAGCATTTGTTTGTGCAAACTTTACATTGCTACTCTGGTGTCATGGCAGATTTAAATTTGAGATATGGTATTCCAGAAGAAATATAATCCTGCCTGTCCCAGGTATGTGTGCATGTATCTCCTATCAAGAGCTTCTTCTATAGTCAGTGACTGATAAGAATAATCTGCCCTATTCTTAGAGGTTTAAAATGTAAACAAAGAAAACATGGATTTTAGTATTGAAACAACTGAAAACTAAACTCCCATTTCAACATTAGTTTTCACATCTGACATGATTTTTCAAGGCAGTTTCCAAGGTTATCTTAATCAGGTATTCAAGTAAATCAGGGAGGAGGGGATGGAACTGTGGTTTGGGTTGTAGTTCAAAGGTTCTAATCTGATAAAAGCTTTGCAAACCTCTTGCTTTCTTCGTGTCTCAATTACCATTTGAATAACTCCCTGTCTTGTCTAGTGTGATGACAAAGGTTCAATAGATATAGAAAGACACTGTGAGCACTGTTTCATGTTAAATATATAGATGGAATCACATAATAACTTTCTCCCAGCTAGCAGCTGGTCTACTATGAAAAACAAGATTTGGACAGCAAATTGCTCTGAAGGTAGAGCTCTTCCAACTGTTTTTTTAGATCTATCTTTTTTTGTCTTCAGTTATTGCTACTGGAGGTCTTGAGCTGAGAATTTAGATCATAATTCTCACACCAATTGCTTTGTTTCTGTTCTTTTGCCTGTATTGTCTGTTTTGTTGTTTTCTGTCTGTGAAGATTTTTTAGCAATGAACACACCAGACACTTAGCTCTAAGAGAGAGCTTAAACTGGTCCATATAGAATGGGATATCAGTAATACCAAGCTGTAATCTATGCTAATTAAAGTTTTCTATAGATAGTGCATTCACACAGCAACACAGACTTAATTTAAGGAGCAGTTGAGCTAAGTGGTTCATCCACATGGATCATTCCAGCAGTGGGAAACGAGGTGGAGTCCCTTGTAAATACACATATACTTCCATGTGAGAAGAAAAAGGTCGGGAAGGTCTAAAAGGGACTTTTTTTAATGTCAGAAGCCTTTTCCCTAAGCATTTAAATTTTAGAGACTTATAATGCTGGGTTGAAACAGAAATATGGTACAATTTCCCCTACAGATCATGCAAGCTGAATATTGCCCTACTTAGAAAAACAGTCTGTTATAAAAGACAGATTACAATTGCTTCTTCCTACATTTTCACTGGTGGCTTGATGCTGGCTAAGGACCGCCTGAAAACTACTTTGGCAAATGTGACAAATGATTTAGAGTTGACTGAGAGACAAGGAGTCGAGAGACAAAGACAGGACACCCAGGTCTCTCAAGGGCACAAATTATTTTGAAGCTCAGCTCAGCGTGCTGCATATGTGGCACAAAGAGAGTGGAACTGAGATGAGCAGCATTGCATGAAGGCCATTTTAGTACTAGCTATATCTACAGTAGAACTGTTTGGGAAGAGAAGACAGGAGCATGGCCATTCCCCGTTTGTGTTCCAAGGTGTTTGTCAGGCTGCATCGACAAATTGCCTTCATGCCAAGATATCAAGATTTCCTGTAAATCTGCTGTTACTTTTCACTGCCTTTTCTTTCAAAACCAAGTTGCTTATAGCTGGTATGAATCTAACTATAGGGTGCTCAAAGTGAAGAGTAAAAATATCACAAGTAACTTTTACAGACTAAAAACTTTTCATGTTTTAGTCTGATATCCCAAGAGATCTTAGCAAAATAAAATTTCTTCTTAGGAGACCAGCTTGGTCCTAAAAATGTGGATCAGGGGTGTGAGGAATTTAGGTGATAAAAATATTGGTTATTACTGCAGTTCAGTCTGCAAGGATGGAAAGCTTTCATCAGATGTCTTTGGAAAGACCAATGTGTTTGTTGCCCTTTTTTTCTCTGGTTCCAATAAAAAGACCCACTGAGATCCAGCAGCTAATACAATTATCACTAAAGGCATAAGGTAATGTTTCAGGTTAGGAAATGATAGGAAGTGTATGGATAAATTTAAAGTTCGCTGTTCAGCTGGGCCTGGTGATCTGCACACTGTAGTTTTTGAGGCTGAAGGAGATATATCTGACCAGCCCCAAATGCATTGCAATCAAACTGGCATTGCTTGTGCCCATATGTGTATGTACATGTACACATATGCTTGGGGCTGGTGAAGGACCAGAATAAGCAGATACCACAGATGAAGGAAGAGTGCTGAAATCTAGGAAATAGCAACATATTGAGTATGGTGATGGTAGATAAGAACCAATAAGGAAGAAAAAAATATTCTCTGTGTTTAAAATTAAAACATTCAATGTTGATATTGACTTGATTACTCTTTACAGAAATAGCTCATTTGTGGCAATTCTCTTTTTATTCGCTACTTCTGTCTTCTGAGGGCAGTAATTTGGTACAACTACCTTTATCAAAGGGTCACTAGACACAGACAGAACACAGAAAAAACTTCTTAATCAATTTATAAATTAGTAAGACAATTAAGTCAAGAGGTTTCCACTGAAAAGCCAACATTTGCCAACATCTTCTGTTCCACATATTTCAGACGGTGCAGGATAAGAACTGTCAGTAAGTGCTGACTTATAAAAATAATGACCATTGTAAAATGATTTTCTGTTCCACTTGACTCTATAAGGCCACTAATGTGTTGCTAATGAAGCACCCATGGTGCACAGCATCACTTTTTCTGGGAGTCTGAGAAACAACTAGCCATATGTACGGCAAATGTCTTTGGCAACACTGTGTGGCCTTCGCTGGAATTTCTGTGCTTTTGTAGTTTTATGACTCAATCATAATGTTATTTAAACATCATTTTTCTGTATTTAATTTATTTATTGTCTCTAGTGGTAGAGACAGAGTGGTGAGCTAGATTATATTAACATTTCAGAGTAATAATAGAAGAAAGCAATTATCTTTGGGCATAAAAATCATTTTAATTAGACAGTTAGTAAAGTGGCAATGGACAGACAATGATGAATCATTGTTCTGTGGTTTAATCAGACAGCCAGAGAGCTGGTCTGCAAGAGATGCTCAAGAAAGTGAAATAGAGACAACAAGGAGAAGTGGTTGACTTCCTTGAGCCTCTTTGCATTACCTATAAAATAAATACATTATCCCATCGTTTCTTTGAAGTCATGGGAATACTTGGAGCTTGCTAAAAGGTAATGGAAATATTGTCTTTACTGTCTTAAGATCTTATTGAACCAACTTAATTCCTGTGGGTCATTCCTCTGAGCTTTCACTGGCTTTCCTTCCACCATATATCAGCTTTTTTCTGTCACATGAGAAAATTTGAATGGAAAACCCCCTCATGGCAGTGTCATCTGGCTCTAATTCCAGCTATACCTGTTTGTAATACTAGATTTTTGCAGTGGCCTTCTCGGTACCTGTTTTTTTTCAGATCTGAGGATGAGAATTATGTCTGAGACTCACTTGCCCCACATGAGTGAGCAGAAATTTTTACCACTGCAAATGGTATCCATGGCCCTGCTTTATTCCTGCACCAATTTTCAGGTCAAATATAGCATAGTGATCCCCTAATGTAATGAAAGATGAAACCAGATGGTATTTCAAACTCTGTATAATTTAGGTGCTGCATTACACAGTATCTATCACATTATAAACAAGACCCATTTGCATATTGAGTGTCTTGATAGCTCTGCGCAGAGCCAAAATGAACTGGATAATTCATCATGATTTTTTATCAGCATACAGTGAGGTCCAGGCTAATGCAGCTCCAGTGTATAAGTGCTGCTCAGGCAAACAAAGGCAAACCCACAGCTTGATGGCAGCTCCTGAATGCTGGTATTTTGAGGCTGTGTGCTGGGGCACAGCAGGCATGCAGACTCCTGTCAAGGTTTAATAACAGCCAGCAACTAAGTACTGCACAGATGCTCACTCACTGCCCCCCTGACACCAGTGGGAGGGAAGGAGAATTGGAAAAAAATGTAAAACCCATGGGTAAAGATAAGAACAGTTTAATAATTGAACTAGAGTAATATGTACTACTAATAATAATAATGAAAAAAGGAGATAACAAAAATACAGAGAGGAATTAAATTCAAGAAAGGCCAGTGATGCACAACACAATTGCTCACCACCTGCTGCCTCAGCCCATCCCAGAGCAGCAATTGGCCCCTTAGAGCCAATTTCCTCCAGGAATGTATACTGGGCATGGTGTTCTATGGTACTGGATATCCTCAGTGTGGGCTGTTCAGGGCAGGGCAATTCCTGATTTTCAGATGTGTTGACACTAGGATGCCTTCTCAGTCACATGAGGTGCCTGGGCACCTTGCCATAACACATGGCAAAGCTAGGTACTTGAAAATGGGATTCAGAAAAGTGAGCATGCTGAGGTGAGAGTCTCCTTGGTTAGTCAATAAGAAGCTCTGAGTGCAGTGGTTGGGGAATATTTGCATCTCACTGTGGTTTACAGTCTGAAACTCCTGTCAAAGTTGGTCACCTGAATGAAACCTTTCTGAAAATTGGTAGTCCTTTCTCCAATTTCCTTTCATGAGAAACTCCAGATGTCTGCCCTGAAAACCAGCCTTAGGATCTTCTATATGATGCTGGTAGCCACCAAACTAGCAAGTATTTTTGGACTGCTCTTCTCCATCTTGCCAGATGATGCCATTTCATTTTCCATTCAATTTTCAGTGGGCTAAAGAGATTCCCAGGGTATCTGGAGTGAGGATATCAGCCCTATTGAAGTGGAATTGTTGCTTTCTTATGATATGATATACAGGTTGAAAGCGTTAGGAGTCAATGGGGGATAAAAATGACTCCAGGAGTTGTCTACTGGTCTCTGTGCTTGATGGCACCAGTAGTTATTTGGAAGGATTAGAGCAGTCCCCTGAGTGGGGGAAATAATAATAATTAAATCCCTGTTGAAAACCACATATTCATTGCTTTCCATACCTGATGTTTGAAGATCCATGTTAAGTCCATAGATACCTTCTCTGGAGGGTATCCTTAGGGTATCTGGGTATCCTCAGGTACCAAAGTCCTGTTGATATCAAATCTCTCCTACTGTACCATAGTGGCCTCTTTCTCCTCTCCTTGTGTCTTGCAAATTAAATTCCCAGGTGCAAAGCTCAGAGGCAGAGAAGGGCAGGGTGGCAGCTGACAGAGCAGGCATCTGAAAGCATATGGTGAGTTCCACTGAGGGATGCCTGAGAGAAAAAAATTGTCTCCCAAAGCAGAGGAGACGTGAAGCATGGAAAAAAGAGTAATTATGCAGCTGAGAAAGAGGGTGATGAGCATATTAGTCATTTAGACCTAGAGGAGGTACTGCAGTTTGAAGGGAAACTGAACTCCCTTTTCAGCGACACAAAGTGGTATAGGTATAATCAACTTTATTAGGGACACCAAAAGAGATTAACAGATGGATGACTTTGAGACAATGTAGACATTGATGTCCTACTTCAGATGGATGACTTTGAGACAGGGTAGACATTGATGTCCTACTTCATTCAACAGTGAGACTATTCTGACCAAAGACAACTCTTCTCACGTGACTCCAAAGAGGGCAGTTAGTAGCACCCACGGTCTAACTCACCTGGGAATAAGAAGATCCTTCTGATCATGTCTCCAGCTGAGCTAAGCAGCACAAATGAATTTTAGCTGTGTTTCTAAATGATTTGTGAGAAATCTACAAAATTGCACCCTTACAGATTACATCCCATGGCTGTTGACTGATGTGGTGGCCATGGAGTTTGGGCTAGCCTCATTGCCATCCCAGCTTGGCCTTGGTGGCCTCCTGGGAGTTCCTCCTTGCCAGAGGATCCCTGCTGGTCCAGCTGTCACTGCCATTCCCTGTGGGGCAACTGGCCTGCACTGTCTGTCCACAGTGACTATTGAGGTCTGATGGCTGTTGAAGAGCTCCTGAGGGACATCATGGCAACTGTGGCAAGGTCTCTGGAGCTAGCATGAGACTCAGTTAATGTGTGCAAAACAGACACCAGTCGTTCTGAGGTCAGAACTGCTAGAGGGAGCTGATGACTCATGAGTCATTGGATTCTGTTTTCTGTTTGCTAATTATCTTTTAATTTATTCCTTATGCACTGAATAATTTGTACAAATTCTCAGTCTATAACTTGAACAAGAATTTGCTGTTTCAGCAAATGCTCCTACATAAACCTGCAGGCTAAACAGATATAAAAAATGAAGGAAAATGAGTGTGAAAATACCAGAAGAGGAAAAACCCTATTTTCTCAGACGGTATTTGTATTTGTTTCACCCTCCCAGACCAAGCCATGAGGAACCAAGACAGGGTCTGGAATAGTGGGAAAGCAGTACCAAGGTGCTTGCAGGGCTGCCAGGCAGACTTTGCTGCTCCTGCCTAGCACAGCCTGTGATCTCCTGGAACAGCATATAAGATGCCTTGCACACAAACCTGGTCAACTGACTGCTGAATATTAGAAAAAAATGGTCCCTCACTTTCTCCTGGTCTCACACTATTCTAGATTCAGCTCTGATATGGTCACATTTGAGTGACCTGCCAGTTCTGTCACACAGGCAGTACCTGAAATTCCTCACTTGCATTCAGTGGCATGACTCTCTTGTCCTGAGCAGCTCATGATGGGCATGTTCATCTTCTCTTCCTCTGCAGAGATGGGCACGGAGGCTGCACAAATTTGTCTGTATTGCCAATCACATTTTTTCCTCCTCCCTCTGCCTTTGCTTGCTCTGTTATTGAGCTTCACTGACCAGACACTAAACAAACACTGAGTATTCAGCACCAGCCTTTGGTTTCTGCACTTAGAGCACATAACTGCCTGTGAGATCAAGCCCTAAGTGAAAGAGTATTTGGGCATGACTTCTTGATGATTGCTTTGAGTGACCTTAACCTTAGCCTCTCCAGAAGACAAAGAATGCTGAGGGCATTAAGCATCAAAGATGGTGCTCGATGTCTCACAGATTTAGGTCTTATAGTGACTAAGCTTTCTGAGAGTTGAAGTTTAAATCAAGTGACAAAACCAGCATGGAAGTTAAAAAGTGATTAAGTCTCTGCTCCCATAGCTGAGGAGGCTAAAGAACTGATCCAAGAAGTATTTTAAAATGAATGTAGCCAGTTTCTGCACACAGTAGGAGATGAGAAACAGGGAATGCATTTTGGAGAAGATATTTACCATATTTTCACACTTTCAGCTAGCAGGATAGCTGGGAGGAAAAAAATACCCATTTATTCATCCATTCAAGTTATCAATGAGTATAGGCTGCAGAAAGCAAATTGACTGATGCATCATCTCTTCTCCCTTAGCCCCCCAGGACTGCACTCTACCACATTGTCATCCTCTCATTTGCCTTTGCCTTTGAGTCCAATCTTGATTATTCCTTACCTTATTACCCTCTACTCCTGATTTTGCATGCATATCCAAGCTGTGAGTTATATGTATAAATACAAATTTACAGTACCCAGATGATGTGATTTGTGTGCAAAGCAAAATAGTAGAGAAGGTGAACAGTGCTGAGTGCTTAACGCATGGGAGCAGACTGGTGTCTGCAGATTGGAGGTCAATATTGTTTCTCACAGCTCACTATAAACTACCAGTATTTACTGCGGCTACAGGGTTTAAAAAACATAATTAAAGATTAACGAACCTTAACAAGATCTCTGCCTGACAGAGGAATGTTAATAGAAATGCAAAATTCTGCATAGCTATGTAGCTTAGGCAACCTACTGCAGCTAACAAAGCTGAGATGTTAAAATACTGAGGACTGTGGCACGTTGACTTTAATGGCAGAAGTTAGCTCTGTACCTTCTGTTTGTGCTTCTCTGACCATTTAGTACATGTAGATAGTTTTGGACAGAACAGAATGGTGTTATTCATTGTGTCACATCTACTTGTTTCTAAGAACAATTTAGCTGGGCACATGCAATGGTGCATGCAGACTCCAAAGCCAAAATAATATTAACTGGTGCTCTGCCCAGTCACTCTCAGCTAATGAATCTCATAAAGTTACTTTTCTCCCAGCTCCTAACTACTGCTCAACAAGGAGAATGGCCTTCCCAGTAATGCATCTGTATGAATTGTAGCAGAGATGGAAACAGATTTCTATGATACTCACAGAAAAAAATTTCAAAAGTGAAATTCTGTTATAGGCAGACGAGAATGTTCTTTTTGCCACATGAACCCAAGCTTCACTTTCTGCTTCATTTAATGCATGTTGTAAACCACAACTTTATGAGCTAACTTTGCAAACCAACATGCTAGGCTTTGAGGATTCATTTTCCTGAGTGGTGCAGATACCTCTGTCTCAAATAGCATAGGCTTTCCACAATGCCTAGTGGTGAAAGTTTGCATATGAGGAGTGGGAACTAGGGTTTTTCTTCTTTAGCCAAGGCTTTTCGACCACTTTCCATATCTTCTGTGAGACTGAATTTTTTAAGAGCATCTTGACTCTTTCACTCCCAAATTGACAGCTGTGTAAGGTAGCCAAAAAGAGGGAGCAGAAAGATAAGCCAATGAAAGTGTATAAAGGAGACCTGCATTATTCCAAAGCATATGAATTAAATGGGTTTTTCTGCTTTCTATATTTTTCCTGACCAGTGAAAATTCTTATCAGTTCTACCCATTATCCCCCACTTCCCTGCTGTCTTAAGAAGAAAGTGGCTCTGATTGGCAATTCTTTTCCCATGATTTGCCATGGGATAAGTCTGACAGGTTTTATGCAATCAGAATATGCCTGGATTTCTTTTCACTGTAGTTGTCTTGCCGTCTTATCATGGTTGTTCATCTTTTACTGTCCCAGTTTTTTCTATAGTGATGAAGTGTATGGAAAAGTCTGATTTATTGCTCATTAAATGGAATTGCCCTGTTTCTGTTGAACAGTTAGTGGGGACAAATGCTGGTGACACAGATTTGGGGAGTTTATGGGGCTGTTTGCAATCCTGGACATAATTATCTGCTCTGTAACCGACCTGTATAGGCAAAATTACTGGCCAATGTTGACTTGAAAGGTAAAATCTTCAGCAGCAATATTTTACAGAGGTCTTCAAAGTCTTCTGCTTTAAGCAGCAATGAATCTGACTGGTAGTTATCCCTCATTAAAAATGCAGTATCTAGAGGGTGACATTGTTTTTTCAAGGGAGAGGGAAGGGCTGACTTGGGCACCTCTGCCTAGTGAAACAAGTTCTTGGGGTTCATAACCCTTTCCGTTTTCCTCCTGTCCCAATGCCAACCTGTGGGCTCCAGGGCAGTGTCACTGTCTTCCTACCCAGTGCAGTAGTCCCAGCTTTGGGGGGAAAAAAAATGCACATTTTTTTTCCTCCTATCAGCTGAGAGCAGTCAGAGCAGAGAAGGGATAACAGTTCAGCTCTGCCTTAACTTCATGCTCCTCAAGTGTGCATGTCCTGAAAATTCTCCTTTAGGGTATCATGATTTGAAGTGATGACCAAAACAATGGCACTTTTCAATTTAAAATATAGCCATTGTGCATAGAACATCTGTGCTTTCCCATTAAAAAGCTGTTCCTTATAGTTGCATTTCATTATGCCAATGTGTTGTGGGGTTTTTTTTCATAGCCTGAGCATTTTAAAGAGGCATTTGCAACTTGAACAACTGGCTTGTACTAGGTGCAGAGGAGTAAGACCAGCTTTCCTGGTGTGCTGATACACTGAGTTTTCCAGGCTGGCACAGTATGGACCAATTTCTCACAAGGACATCTAACTCCTACCCAATTCACATGCCAGTGGGTCACTTCTTTGCATTTTCAGATCATCCTTATTTTTGTATTTTTCTGTTTGTCTTAGAAAATTACAGTTTTAATTCTCTACTCATTAATTCTCTACACTTATCTCTGTGTTGTAATCTGCTAGTCACTTTTTTGAGAGAGGATACCTGGTCTTTGATTCAATTCTTAGATAAAGTTAATCTCCTCCAACATTGTTTTCAGCTTCCCCTCTGATGAGTTATCTCATTTTTAAGCTTAGGTTGGAACCTTTCCAATAGCTGTTCCTGAAAGGAAAGCACTCTATGGGTGAAAATGTCTAAACAGCAAAGGGTGGGATCTTCCCAGGTCAAATTTTGATGGTTCTTTTTTATTTCTCCTCTATGGGTGAAAATGTCTAAACAGCAGAGGGTGGGATATTCCCAGGTCGAATTTTGATGGCTCTTTTTTATTTCTTATGCTTGAAGCCACCTCTCTTTTTGTCTTTATTAAAATAGTAATAATCCCAAAGGAATACAGATTTGATGCTCACAATGTTTCCACAGCAGCTTGTCTTCAGCCAGGCTTGTAAAACTGCAGGAAGTTAAAAGCTCTGAGGAGGCAAGGAAAGAGGGAGTTTATTTCAGCTTTAGCAGGTCTAATTGTTTGATCTTTCTCTTACAGGTCTGCTAAAAGAAAAAAATTGCTGTGTCAGTCAAACCTCTACATAGAATAAAATCCCCATGAATAAAGTACCTGCTACTAAAGGGTATCTCTACTCTGTACCTAGACCTTATACATATTGTGTGTGTATTTAAAGATCTCTACAGTTCTTGGCTTTATATAAGTTGGTGTAAAGTTGGGTAAATTATCTTGACAAGGAATCCCACTGCTCAGAGCACACATTTTTCCCTGTGGTTTTAACTGCAACACGACGGACAGCAAAGCTCTGTTAAACAGATTGCAGTCAGCAGAAAGAAATGAAGAAAGGGTGAAAGCAGTACCTTCCCAGAAAATCCAGTGATAAAATTCAATAAGAATTTCAATTGTTACAGAAACAAAACTTTTTAAAAGGACTTAATTCAGTGCATTAGACTGAAAAATATTGAATAATGTGGTGAAGCTCTGCATGAATAGCTCAAGAAGGATTGAAGTGATTAGGATAATACATTTTTCTCATTCAAAGAGTCTGTGCTTTTGATGATTTTTTACCAACTGGAGGAGCCAACACAGTCTGTGGTGCTTTGTGGTTACATGTTTGTGCTGGTGATAGGCACCCTCACTGCCAAGCCTTCTTCCCCATCTTGTCTCTCACCACTCAACACCAGATTGCTAATACCTGGTGAGGCATGAGTGAGTTTATGAGTGCTCCTCTGCTGGAAGGGAGGAGGCTATCATGGATCTAGCAAGAACCAAATGTGGCAGAAGTCAGGGTGGACTGACTAAACTCCATGACACGGTGTGGTCTGGATTCTGGATTTTATGTGAGTGATAAAGGTCTTTGGGAAAGTTCCCAGAAAAGGGAGTCAGTTGCTCTTAGCTTTTCTTTTAATGTGGGATTTCTGAAGATGGTTTCAAACCTGTTTAAATTTCGATCTCTAATAAGCTTAACATAAAATACTGGAGCTTATTAATCTTCTCAGTTTCTGTGCTGAATAAAATAGGAAAGAAGTACATTCCACAGATAAGATCTAGCATTTTTTTACTCAGAAGGAACATTAACCTTTTGGTAACTGTGATGTCTTTAAGCATGACAAATCAAGGAAAAACCACCATCAACACTATAACTGCTTATTTTAAAGGTATATTCCTTTGTAAATAAATTAATATCTTCTAGGTAAAACAAAAGAGCAGTTAAAGAAATAGACTATTAACACCTCCATCACTGAATATCTACACATTGACATAGAGCTTACTACTAGCTATTTTTATTTAGCCTTTCCCTGACAATTAGCCATATGTTCTGTGGGAGTTTTATCAGCTGACTGAATGTTGCAGAAGTGTCCCCAGATGCAGGATGTACAGGAACTCTTGGGTAAACTTAGCGAGTGGTAGAATTTAGTCTTTCAGATCTCTGTGCATTTTCTAGCAATTAATCATGATTTTAAATCTCTGTGGGCATTTCACAGTAATTAATCATGGTGAGACAAACATCTCTTTGACAGCCCCTCTGCTTCTGATGAGCCAGATATCCACAGTCAGTATATGGTCTGTCTCATGCATAGATAGTGTAAAATGGATCTATGGATCTGAAATAGACTTGGGCAGCAGGGAGCAGTAGTGTGACATACAGCAAAAAAAAAAAAAAGTGTGCTGCAGTATTCAGAGTCTAAAATAAATAAATTACAGTGACCTTATATACAGCTGGAAAAATTCTGTAGCTAAAGTGTGTTTGAAGCGAGACAAGTTGGAGTGCTAATTCCTTGGATGACTCTGAAGACACTCCAAGTTTTATAGATGAGACTGCTGCAGCTGAACTCCTGGGGTACACTAGCTCAAGTCTTTACCTTTGCCTATCATATCTCTAATAATAAGAAGAAGCTGAATAGAATGAAGAACAGCACATTCATTTATTTAGATTAGCCAGCAAAGTGACAAGTATGTCTTGATGCCGAAATGAAGCTATGCAAACCATTCTCCTGAGAGTAGGCATATGCAGGGGAGGTGCAGGAGCATTGAACCATGTGGAAAATGATGGACAATATGAGAAACTGTGACTTGCTGTGCAGTGTGCCACCTTGTAAGTCCTTCTTGACTGCAGTGCTCTGGTTAGTGACTCTCCTTTCAATGCCTTGGGCACTTCACTCCTTCCTTGGGCCTGACATCAGCCCCTCCAGGATGTCACACAAGGGCATGGACCCAAAGGAAGACTGTGGTGACATGCTCTAAACATGTGGAATTTGGCACCGAGTGTGATGCACCCTGAGGGGAAAGAGAGATCTGTGATTACAGATCTCAGTATGAATTAACAGCTCTGCAGCCTACACAAAGCATTCTGCTACAGGCAGGAGGTGAGAGAGGCAGTGCTTGAGGAAGCCTTATTTGCAAAGAAAAACCACCTGAGTGCTGGCACCTGGGATATATCTGGGCTGCTTTTCATTTCAT
>NW_008664289.1:10835-12136 GCF_000695815.1 Acanthisitta chloris | reverse complement strand
TGAAATGATGGAGGAAATTGAGCAATTTGTCTTTTAAATGTCGTTTTGAAATTGTACATCTGTATTTCCTCTAAGCATTGTCTGAGACTTGGTTCTCTCTATGTACATTGCAAATACAAAGTGTAACAAAGCTATATTTTAAAAAAACACCCAAATTTTATCATTTTCCATGTAGATGAGCACATGAAAGGAAACAATCCCTAGGGAAAGCTGTTGGGTTTGAACCTAAAGAGAATGTTTTGGTGGAAAACTCACATGGTTCTACACCCTGAGTAGGTGCTGAAGGTGGTGAGAAGTTGTTCTTTGTAATCACAACCTGATAGGATGAATGGGGGGAGAAGTTAAGTCCCTGGTCTATATTTAGCCCCTGTCCAATCTCTGGGATGATCCTGGTATCAGCAGTTCCTGACTAAGTGGATTTTTTTTGATCAGGAGCTCTTCATATCCACGATAGAGGAAGAGCACTTAAAAATATTCTCGGGGAGAGAAATGAAAATCTCCCCAGAGTTTTCTGTGAATTCATTCAAGCCAAAGAAAAAAACCAAAATATTTTAACCGATATTTTTTTTTCTGTGTTTCCCCTCAGCCACCCAACTGGAAACATGGGGTCGGAGAACCCGAGCCCACAGAACCCTGGCTGTAAGATCATGACCTTCCGTCCCACCCTGGAGGAATTCCGGGACTTTGGGAAGTACATTGCTTACATGGAATCCCAAGGAGCTCACCGGGCAGGGCTGGCCAAGGTGAGTTGTCCCAGCTCAGGGAGGTGAGAGGTGTCTGGAGGTGCTTTCCCGAGGTTCTGCTCCTTGTAAGGTGTCTAGGAGGTTCCATCACTTGGCAGCAATTTGCTTCATATGGCCAAGCATGTGGAGTTTTGGAATGTTGCACTTGGAATCTCCATTTCAGTTGCATGGAGAGGAAAGGCAGGGGAGTTACACGTCTCTTGGAGAATAGTGGAATGTCCTGAGCTGGAGGAATTTCAGTTGCATGGAGAGGAAAGGCAGAGGAGTTACACATCTCTTGGAGAACAATGGAATGTCCTGAGCTGGAGGGGACCCACAGGGATCATAGAATCCCAACTCTTGATGGGTGTCCCATAAGGACCTATTGGAGGATGTCCATCCCCAAGCACTTTGACCTCGTGCTCATAGAATCACAGAATGTCCTGAGCTGGAAGGGACCCAGAAGGAGTAAATCCAACTCCTGTCCCTGCACAGGCACCCCAACAATGCTCCCTGAGAGCACTGGGCAAACACTCCTGGAGCTCTGTCAGCCTTGGGGCTGTGCCCACTGCCCTGGGG
>NW_008664289.1:8293-10806 GCF_000695815.1 Acanthisitta chloris | reverse complement strand
CAGTGCCCAAACACCTCTGGGGGAAGAACCTTGTCCTGATCTCCAACCTAACCCTGTTCCAGTGCCCAAACACCTCTGGGGGAAGAACCTTGTCCTGATCTCCAACCTAAACCACCTCTGGCACAGGTTGATGCTGTTCCCTCAGGTCTTTGGAGCCTTTTTAGTTAAGAAACCCCAAACAAATAAACAAAAACCCCCTCGTGGCCTCAAGGAAATCCAAGTGTCAGTGATGATTGACTGGAATAGATGTTTAGGCTCCTATGGAAGGTTATGGACTAGTAGAGATGCGACATACTGGTCAAGCTGCTGGAGTGGCAGGTGAGAGCAGTGCATGTGTGGAGTTCCCTCCACATGTGCTGTCCCTCTGCCATGCAGCATATTTCCTTGGGATAGCTCTATATCTTCATATCAGCACTGTCCATGCTGTGAGAGCCTGTACTGGTGGGACTGGGAGCAGCTGGGCAGCCCCTCCAGCAGGTGCAGAACACGTGTCCTGTCCTCTGGGTGGTCATCTGAGATGCTGCTGTTACCTGATAACCCTTACCCTTGAGCAGCTCTTCCCTCAGTAGTTGTCTTTGGCTCTTGTGAACACGAAGAGTCATTTTTCCTTTTTTTCCCCTGTAATTCCAGGTGATTCCTCCCAAGGAATGGAAGCCCAGAAGAACCTATGATGACATAGATGACATGGTGATCCCAGCTCCCATTCAGCAGGTGGTTACTGGACAGTCAGGGTTGTTCACCCAGTACAACATCCAGAAGAAACCCATGACTGTGGGAGAGTACAGACGCTTGGCCAACAGTGAGAAGTATGTTGGTGTGGAGGGGTGTGCTGAAAATTTGGGATGGGAGAGTTGTATGGAAGTTTTTCATTCTAGAAACTAGTTGAAAAGAAAATGGGACCTTGGTAAATAGGAGGCATTGAGAAGGAAGCTGCTTTTTTTTCTGGAGTGACAAACAGATTTGTAACTTACTGGCTTTTGGTGTATCTCAGAACTTTTTCTGGGAGTTGGTATAGAGAGATCCTTCAAGGTTGGGGCCTGGTTGGGATTTCATGGTTGTTCTGGAAACTGGTTCCAGTGCTGAGGTAGAAGTACAAACATCTTGAAGTGCCCAAGCTAATATTGCTGACAGAAGTGTCTTCTTGAGCTAATATTGATGACACAAGTGTCTTCCAAGGGACTGGGAACTCTGCAGAGCACTTGAGTCAGTTGGGACAAGCCAACTGGGACAAACTGCAGTTGTATCCATTTTCCAGAGTCACTTTCCCAGAGCTCTGGAGTCCCTTGGGTTTTAATCAATACTGACAATATGCAGTGATGGCTTTAAGCTGAAGGGAGAGTGGATTTAGATTAGATATTAAAGAGACATTCCTCTCTGGGAGGTGCTGAGGCTCTGGCACAGGTTGCCCAGAGAAGCTGTGGCTGCTCCATCCCTGGGAGTGTTCCAGGCAAAGGTGGAGAAGAGAAGCTCCAGGAAGATCTCAAAGCCCTTTCCAGTGCCTCAAGGGGCTCCAAGAGAGCTGGAGAGGGACTTGGGGCAATGGATAGAGGGAGAGGACACAGGGAATGGCTTCCCACTGCCAGAGGGCAGGATTAGATGGGATATTGGGAAGGAATTCCTCCCTGTGAGGGTGCTGAGACACTGGAATGGATTTCCCAGAGCAGCTGTGGCTGCTCCATCCCTGGGAGTGTTCCAGGCCAGGTTGGATGGAGCTGGGAGCAACCTGGGCTGGTGGGAGGTGTCCCTGCCCATGGCAGGGGATGGAACTGGATGAGCTATAAAGTCTCTTCCAATCCAAACCATTCCTTGCTAAGCAGCTTTGAAATATTACTGGTGCAGCATCTACCTGAGTGCTTGACCTGCCTTCAAATCCCTGTGTAATCTCACGTTTCCTTGGACTGGGGATCAGGTACTTCACATACTGTTTGTCAGTGCACTGAGCACTTTTGTAGAAGGGTTTAAAAGGGAAGAAATGCTCTGACTCTGAGGAGGTTTAGCACCTTCAGTCCCTCCTGAGGGGACCTGAGGTTCATCTGTGGTGGGTGTTCCTTAGGACTGGTTCCATCCCTGTCCCCTCTCTGTCCCCTCAGGTACTGCACCCCTCGCCATCAGGATTTTGAAGACCTGGAACGCAAGTACTGGAAGAATCTCACCTTTGTCTCTCCCATTTATGGAGCTGATATCAGTGGTTCCCTCTATGATGCTGTAAGTGAAATGCTCTTCTTTGAGTTCTTCCTTCTCTAACTTCCTTAGTGCTCCTTTCTTGTTCCTTAAGGGGAAAAAAAAATCAGAATTTCTTTGATTTAGCAACTTAAAAAAGGTTAAAAAACCCCTTTGTTTTTTCCCTCATGCCACTGAACTTCCTCCCTTCCCCAGAGAATCAGGAGAAGAGTCAAGGGAAACTGTGAAAAACTTACTAGGAAAATAGTAGAAAATAGAGGAAAAATGTGATTTAAACAAGTTCTTATGGAGTCTGCAGCCAAAAGTTGTGCAGAGCTTGGATTTTGTTTGCT
>NW_008664289.1:5463-8259 GCF_000695815.1 Acanthisitta chloris | reverse complement strand
CTGCTGCAGCTCCTTTCTGAGGGCCAGAAAAAAGCAGCACTAGGATCCAATGCACCTGCTGCACTCTAAATTGTTTTACAATTCAAATGGTTTAAGCTTTTCCTTGGTGAAATTTCATCCTATGCTTCAATTCTGTCGTGGTTCCTCCTGCTGCAAGTGATAAAGGTTTTTCTCTCTTCTTTCTCTGTTTAGGGAGATAATTTAAATCTCTTCCTCTGTAGTTTTCTTTGGAGTGCAAAGTGACCTTTCCAGAGCTTTGTCTGGTGTCTGTGTGTGTGAATGTTAATGTCCAAGTGCCTTTTTGTTGGCAGTGTGGTTTAATAGGGAGTTAATTGGAATAAGCATAGATACCTGAGGTCTCCAGGGCCATGGACATCACAGGTATCCATAAGATTTGGTGCTTGGATAAGAGCATCACCTTCTCTCCATGGCCCTGAGGCACAAGCACAAGCTGTAGGAGAAGCAGCTCCTGCAGGGAGCTCAATATACCTCGTGTTTCCTTTGCTTCCTTTGAGTTTCTGTAAGGAAAAATGCAAGAATTGAATTGCCAATCACATTTTCTGTCCTCACATTCAGGTGTGAGAGTCCTGAACAACATTCTCCCTCTTCAGCTCACTGCTCAGCCCCTTCCTCTTGCTTTCCTCCCTGCCCCTGGTTTCTGTTTGCTGTCAGGTTGGTATAGAAAGTTTTCAGACTGAGCAGCCTGATTTTCAGTGTCCTGCTGCTGCTCCAGAAGCAGCACAGAGCTGGGATTGCTCAAATCCCTCTCCATTCCTCGCTGGATTGCTAACTACACTGGGAAAATGGATGTGGAAGAGACCCTTGGTTTCCTTTTGGAGATTGTCTAAGTCTTCAGGCAGTCTCAGGGTTAAAGATTTGTGCCAGTTTATGGGATTTACTGGATTCACACTGAAGCAGAGAAAACCAATTGAGATGTTTAGAACTTCTTATAGCTCTTTCTACTTGAATATGGATAAACCCAGAACTGTCCTCCCTGTTCTTCACCTGAAACCCTGAGCTGAGGCAGATTCTGCCCCTTTGGGCACCTTGAGGTCTTTCTCATCAGCTGATCCATAATCAGCAGGTGGAGAATAACATCTGGATGAGCTATGTCATCGAGAGAAGTGTGTTTTCCCCTGAGTTTGTCCTGGGTTTATTAGCAGAGTTGTTATTTAAGGGTGGGGGTTGCCTAGAGCTCTTCAGAGAGCACATGAGTGAGGAGCTGGCAGCAAGTGCTGTTGCATCCTTCCTGCTTGTGGTTAGTGAGGACCACTACAGAAAGCTTTCTGCAATTAAATTGATGCAGGTAACACCATGATATCCACATTTTCAGGCACTGAAAGGAAGCTGTGGGCTCTGATCCTTCCTGATGTGTCCCAGGACAAAACCATTTCCTTTGTCTTGCAGGATGTGGATGAGTGGAACATTGGCAACCTGAACACCCTCTTGGACATGGTGGAACACGAGTGTGGCATCATCATAGAAGGTGTTAACACTCCCTACCTCTACTTTGGCATGTGGAAGACAACATTTGCTTGGCATACAGAGGACATGGATCTCTACAGTATCAACTACTTACATTTTGGGGAGCCAAAATCCTGGTGAGTGAATGTTATTGAGTAGCTTTGCTCTCTAAGCAGAGACCACTGCAAAATCCTTCTCTCCAGGTGCTGTGAGCAGAGTGGGAGTTTCAAGGGTTCTTAGGGAAGCTCCTGTTGAGGGGCAGAAAAGACCCTCTGGTTTTCTGAATCCCTCAAAGAAGAGCTTGAGGGCAACTGGATCCAGTTTCAGCCCCAGACTTGGACAGTGGTTTAGGTCTAAAGGATTCTAGAGGTGTAACTGAACCTTTATGAAACTTTGTCCCTCAGGATTAAGGATGACAAACCAGATACGTTTCTATAAATGTGGATAGATGATTTATTGTGATAATGATTAGATAAAAAGATGTTAATCAGAATGATTTCCTACCTGGTATATGAGCTGTTACAACACAGTACACTTTGAAGCAATTCAATCACAGAAGTTGTATGAAAGTAGCAGAAGGAATTGTTAAGCAGAGTTTGTTACTCAGACCAACAACATGGGCAAATCTCTTGTTCAGCCTCGAGGAGTGACCTTGAGGTGTGTTGTTCCCACTCCAGGGAGGAATCTCCACACACACTCCCAGAAGGATATTGGAGTCAGGTGGGGGTTTGTCTCTTCTCCCAGGCAACCAGCAGCAGGACAAGAGGGCACAGACTCAAGCTCTGCCAGGGGAGGGTTAGGTTGGATCTTAGGAAGAGATTTTTTACAGAGAGAGTGCTCAGGCATTGGAATGTGCTGCCCAGGGAGGTGGTGGATTCACCATCCCTGGAGGTTTTCAAGCTGAGACTGGATGTGGCACTTTGTGCCGTGGGTTAGTGACCACATTAGGGTTGGACTCTGATCTTGGAGGTCTTTTCCAACCTGGTTGATTCTATGATATGTCAGTCCCTGCCATTAAAATTTGGGCTTTGGCTCTTAGAGTATGAAGTGATTGACTGTTCCCAGGCTAAGTGGCTTTAGGTGAGTTCTCAGTACTGTTTGTCCCTTTCTCATGTGCTTTACCAGCTATGCCACATCTTCACCTCCTCATCAGGTTGCAGCATCGGTCCAGTCCCCAGAGCAACAGGTCATACCTTTTCCCCCCGTTCACCACTGATACATTTGCAAATTGGCCATTGTTCCAGTTGCTTTATCCCATTCCAGGGTTGCTTCATCCCATCAGGATTCTCAATTCCTGCTCTACATTTAAAAGCAGTTTAACTTCCTTTCACT
>NW_008664289.1:0-5438 GCF_000695815.1 Acanthisitta chloris | reverse complement strand
TAGGGAGATTTGTTAACATCAGGGTTAAAAACAAATTTCAGCACTTGGAGGAGTTTTTTGCAAACTAATAACCAGGAGAGAACTCCTAAATGTGGGAGGGCAAATGGTGATAGGAATGTGTGGATGCTTCAAATGCAGTAGTGAGAGGCTATTGTTCCTGCACTGTGCTGTAGGCAGGAAACATCTGTTCTTTAAAATTTCCATGATTTAAATGCATCAATATGTTTACAGCTTCAGGGTAAAGGTAAGTCAAAGGGTTATTTTTCCATGGTCAGTTTTTGGCACGATGTATTTTTCAGCCCTGTTGATACCTAGACTGGTGGATAATAACTTTCCTCCAAAGCTAATCAATAGTTAAGGATGAAATTAAAAATGTTGGAAACGTGGAATAAGTTCCTCAGAGCCAATATTCCTCTTTTTTTTTATCAAGTAATTTCAAAGTACAACCACAGAGACTTAACGACCCAGGAGAGCTTTACAGAGGATCTTGATGTGACTAATAAATATTGACATTTGCGTGCAAATTAGAGCTGAAATGTCAGAGTGGAGCTGCTGTCGCTGTGCCCTGGTGGCAGTGGCAGACAGGATCCTCCATCTCTCCCTGCTGGGAGCCCCTGGTGACACTGGTGGTGCCTGTGGGCACATCAAAGCTACCACGGGCCAGGAGGCTCTGATGAATGGCTCTAATGCTCTTTTTTTTTGCAGCCCTGGGAGGGAGTGGAAGGAGAGGCTGAGCCTGGAACAGTAATGTGGATTTTAAAGATCCTTCCAACATGTTTTCTGGCTTTCCTGGTCCTTAGTCTCCTTCTTTGAGACAGACACACAAAAATTGTGCAGAATCTCTTGTGATGCCTCTGTTAAACAAGCCTAAACTCAAGAAACATATTTCTGCATTATGAATGGGATGTGACACACTCTGGTTAGATCCTGTCAGGTTTTTCCTCTGGAATCCATTCACTCCAACCCCTTTTCCTGGGTCCAGTCTCCAGCAGATGGTGCCACAGCCCACAGGAAGCTCCTCATCTCCTTTTCCCCATGTTAGCACAGTGACAGCAGCACAGTGTCACCTTCAGTGTGGTGCTCACACCTCTGCAGGTCCTCACACGAGGGTTGTAGGAGCAGCTGAGCTGAGGGTTGGGTAATGCTCTGCCATCCTGTGCCATCCTGTGCCATCCTGACTGGCTCTGTTCTTACCTGGGTGCTGCCTGCACTTTATTCCCAGTCTGGAATAAAGAGTTACACACTTGCAAAAGCAGGAGGAAGAGCAGATTACCTGGAAAGAGCAGCAGGAAAGTCCTGACTGTTCCACAGTCTCAGGGTGTGGGTAAAACTTAGAGAACAGATGCTAAATGGAGCATAGTGAAGCATTTATAGTCTGATTTATAGTGGTTTTCTTCTTGCATGTGTCTAGGAACTTGATGATTTCTTGGTGGTTTTTGTTGTTGATTTTTCCTTTCTGTTTGATAGGAGGTTTTTGGTATTCTGAGTTTTGTTTGTGTATATTTTAGTACTGTAGATATGTGGATAAGGATGAGAATCTCCTCCCATGAACCTGTTGTTTCATCTTTACTCAACTTTCTTTTTTTTTTTTTCATGGAATCACAGAATGGTTTGGGTTGGAAAGGACATTAAGAGTCATCTATTTCCTGCCATGTCCTTTATTTGCTGTTGTTTCTGTGGCAAATAAGGAGAAACAAAACCACCCTGCAAACAGTAAAACCCACAGCAACTTTGTGTGAAGAGGTTCAAAATCAGAAAGAAGTGGAAATTATAGATGGAAAGTTGTGTCTAGTAACTATCAGATCTTAAAAGTTCTTGGGAGCTTTTATTTCTATCTCACCTCCTGAGAATTTTGGGGAGATGCTGGAAAATGGCTCATATCCCTCTGAGAGGGGTTATACTTGTAGAGTTTAGTCACTTCTGCTTATAATTGGAAGAGAAATCATATGATCTGCTCCAAATTTTTCCCAAGGAGTTCAGGTGTTGCTGGTTAAAAATCCAGGCAGGAACATGCTCTGCACCTGATTGTTTTGTTGCTTTGTAAATGTCCTTTTTACCCTCCTCAAAAAGGAGGGGAAGGATTTTTATCCAACCATTCCCTGTTTGCACAGGTCTTTGATAGTCACTAGCTCTGTCAACCTCCTCCCCAGCTGGGGGAAAATGAGGATTTTGAGGACAGACCATGTTTGGAGCAAAAGGTTTTCCCATTCAACAGAGTTTTCCTCTCTGGATGACAGTGTGTGACACGGGATGAGATGGATTGTGACAGGATGCCACTGCTGGTTTGGCAGTGCTCTCTGCTCTTCCCTTAAGCATAAGGCAAGAGTATGCCACTTGCCCAAGTCATTTCTTCCTTGTTCTTCACTCTGACAGCTCCTGTTAATGATTTCTCCAACTCTTCTGTGCACAAAGAGTGAATCCGAGGACCCCTTTGAGCAGATCTGGAATTTTCCAGGTAGCTGTGCTTTGGTAGGGATTGCAGCCATGCCAGAGCTCAGCTGGGGGAGCTCTTGGACTGCACTGCTGGAATTCCAGTGGTGCAGCCTGGCTTTACTCAAGGATGGCTAAAATGTTCATTCCCTTGCGCCGGCACCACCTCTGTGGAAATTTCCCAGCTTTCTTCAGCCTTTTTATAGACTCTGTGGCTCTGACAGTGATCATCTTGGAAGCACCTCAGGGAATAACAGGAGTGTGGAGAGTTACAAAGTCTACCAGTTTGGGGTTGAGCTCTAAAATAAGAGGCAGAGTTATTGTTTGGCTGTCAGAGAGATTTCTGTAGTGAAACCAAGGACTCTGTGTGTTTGGTACTATTCTGCTTCAAAATTGCCTGTTAAAAACCATAACTCTTTCCTCATGTCTCTCATAAATTATCTTGGGCTGCTTTAATCTAGCTGTCACCCTGCAGGGCAGTGTGTGGGAGGGGTGAGCAGCACCAGCTTTTCCTCATGAAGGGAAGGTGAGGGAAGAGTTGGGTTTTACAAGAAATCTCTGTGTGTTTCATAGAATCACAGAATAGTTGGGCTTGGAAGGAACCTCTGGGGATCATCTTGTCCAACCTCCCTGCCCAGGCAGGTCACCTAGAGCAGGTGACACAGGTGGGTTTGGAGATTCCACACCCTCTCTGGGTATTCCAGTGCTCTGCCATCCTCTGTGGAAAGAAGTTCTTCTTCATGTTGAGGTAGGACTTGTTGTGGTTTTGTTTGTGGCCATTGCTCCTTGTCCTGTCGCTGAGCACCTCTGAACAGAGTCTGGCACCATCCTGACACCCCTTGGAGAGATTTGTATGGATTGATGGGCTCATCTTTCAGTCTTGTCTTCTCCAGACTAACCAGGCCCAGCCCTGCAGTCCCTCCTCACAGGAGAGGGGCTGTGGAAGAGGTGAAGGACCTTCTGAGGGTGTTCTGTTTGAACCCCAAGAAACCACCTCTGTGGGCAGAGAAATCTTGTTTCCTGGGTCAGGGAGGATAGTGCTGAGCATTGCTTTGTGTCTTCCATTTCTGTCTGAGCAGTGTTGGGTTTTGCCTCTTACAAAGCAGGTGCTTTGGGGCCTGCAGGTAGGAGAAATGTCTGTGGCTCAGCAGCTCTAGGTGGCTCCTTTGTACAACCTAATGAGCATCTGCTTGGTCATACAACTCCTTGATTAATGTGTGTCTCTGTCACTGCAGAGAAGTCCTGCTGCCAACTCTTCCTTGTGCTGTTCTTGCCATCAGCAGATCAGGACAGGCTGCAACACTCTGAGGTGTCCACACAGGGAGAGGAAAAATGTTTTCCCTGTTAGGGTGGTCAGGAATATTGCCCAGGGAGGTGGTGGAGTCACCAGCCCTGAATGTGTTTGAGGTGTCTGGATCTGGTGCTGGAGGATCTGGTTTAGGGCTTAGAGCAGTGACAGGTTAAGGGTTGGACTCAACAATCTTAGAGGTCTCCTCCAACCCTGATGGTTCTGTGATTCTAGGGTTGTGGCACTGGGATGGAGGTTCACATATTGTTCAGCACTATGTGAAGCAGTAAAGGGTTACCCAATGATGAGGGAGAGGAAAGGGGTAATGGAAAACAGCTTTATTTTTTTTTTTTCCAGTCTCATTAAACAGTTTATCTGTGCCTGTAGATTGCAGTGCACTTGTTTCTCCCACTCTGCTGCATTTCACCAAGCAGGACAAGGCCTTTTAGCCCTGGTGGTGGCTGCAGACACCTGTCCTGCCCCTGTGGCTTGGACTCTCCTCACAGCACAGACAATGATCTCTTGTGATGTGCTGCTCTCAGGCACATGGTCTGGTCCACACTGTGCTCACACTGCTGTTGTTCTTAGCTGGAAACTCAGTGTGACAGGCTGAAGAGGTAGCAGGAAGGTGTGGGCATATCCGATCCAACACCCCAGGAACTGGGAGCTGTTGTGTAACTTCATGTCAAGCCTCTCAGGCAAGAACTGCCAGATTGAGCCTCTTCCTTGCTTCCCCCCCTCCCCCCCCAAATTACAATAAAATGTCCTTTTCCTATTAGGAATTTAATTACAACCTTTTCATAGTCTTCACTCTTCCCCAAGTTTGAATGTATTTCATTTTGCAGCCCTATATTAAACCACTCGTGGTAGGAATTTTTACTGTATCAATTATACATATTATGTATAATTACCTTCTACGTTGCTGTTCTGAGATCTAAAATTGAGCATATTGTCAAATGATGCCAGTGGAAGCTGATTTTTCTAATGACAGGAGCAGCAGAACTGAATGCCAGACCTCATACTTCATGGTTATTACGGCATTTTATTGAGAAATGTGTGTGGCTCAGCCCTTGCCATTCCAAAACCATATTTTAAAACATTCAGATACTCCATCAGTTTGTTTCATCTCCATAAAGATCATAGAATTTTAAGGGTTGGAAGGGAGCTTAGAGATGATCCAGCCCCAACCCCCTGCCCTGGGCAGGGACACCTCCCACCAGAGCAGGTTGCTCAAGGCTTTATCCAACCTGGAATGAACATTACCAGGGTTGGGGCAGCCACAGCCTCCCTGGGCAACCTGTGCCAGGGTCTCACCACCCTGAGAAAAAAAAATAAACGTTTTCCTTATATCTAACCTAAACTTCCCCTCCTTCAGTTTGAACCTGTTAACCCTTGTCCCATCACTGCAGTTCCTAACACAGAGTCCCTCTCTGGCTCCTTGTAGGCCCTTCAGATATTGAAAAGTTGCTCTGAGGTCTCCACACAACCTTCTCTTCTCCAGGCTGAACAGTCCCAACTCCCTCAGCCTGTCCTCATAGGGGAGATGCTCCAATCCTCTTAGCAACTTCATGGCTTCCTCTGGACTTGTTCCAACAGTTTCATGTCCTCCTTATGTTGAGGGCACCAGAACTGTGTGTAGGATTCCAGGTGGGTCTCACGATGCACAGTCCCTGCCTGGAAGGGCTTCCTGGGGTTGGGAATCATAGAATCAACCTGGTTG
>NW_008664288.1:68857-96069 GCF_000695815.1 Acanthisitta chloris | reverse complement strand
CTTCTTGGCCACAAGGGCACATTGCTGTAGTTATCATATGATGAGGGCCCAGCTCCCTCAGTCTTTCCTCATAAGAGAGATCATAGAATCATAGAATCATGAAGGTTGGAGGAGAGCTCTAAGATCATTGAGTCCAGCCATTAGCCTGCCACTCTGCTGTAACACCTAAACCCTAAACCATATCCTCCAGTGGCAGATCCAGATGCCTCTAAAACACTTCCAGGGATGGTGACCCCACCACCACCCTGGGCAATCTCTTCCAGTGCCTGACCACTCTAACAGGGAAAAATGTTTTCCTATCATCTAATCTGAATTTCCCCTATCTCATCTTATGACCATTCCCTCTAATCCTCTCATTACAGGCATGGCAGAAGAGACCACCCCTCACCTCTCTACACCCCCCTTTCAGGTAGTTGTACAGAGCCATGAGGTCACCACTGAGCTGCCTCTTCTCAAGGCTAAACAAATCCAATTCCCTCAGCCATTTCTCACACAACATGTTTTCTAGACCTTTTATGAGCCTCTTTGCCCTTCACTGGACTTGTTCCAGTGCCTCAATGTCCTTTGTAAAGTGAGGGGCCCAAAATGAACACAGTACTGAAGGTGTGACCTCACCAAGGCCAAGTGCAGGGGGATGATCACTTCCCTAGTCCTGCTGGCCACACTATTCTTGATACAGGGCAAGATGCCATTGGCCTTCTTGGCCACCAGCACTTCTAAGTCCCTTTCTGACAAGTAACACTCAAGTCACTCCTCCCCCAGCCTGTAGCTTGATGCTCCTTCTAGAGATGATACATTCCCATTTTTTCCCCAACTCTAGCCTAAGTTCTCTGTTAATGTTCCAGTCCTCATCATCTTTATATCCCACTTCATTTAATCTGGAATATTTCAGGTTCTGATGTCTTAGTGGAGTAAGTGTTGGCTTTGAGAATATTAATGATGGCTGAAACAGCAGCTGTAGTCTGATGGATTATTGGATTATGTGGGTTTCACTCTCAGAATTATTTTTTATATGACAATATAAAGGCATACGCGGCTTTTATGCCTTACATGAACCACTGGCCTCAGCATGAACTCTTCTGTCAGGCCCGAGGAACTGTTTCTAAAGATGCAACATTTTTGCAAAAAGAAAGTCACTGCATGTGTAGGTTTTCATATGGGGCTCAACTGTGCTGATTTGTACAGAAAAGAAGAGACTCCATAGCTGTTTCTTTCTCAAAGTAAATAGCAGTAACTCCTGCTCTTGCCTTTCCTGGGACATATCCTCCTACCATGCAGGTGTGAGTCCACAGAAACCACCAATGTGAGTGACATAACAGTGAATCTGGGAAGACAGTCTGACTCATCTGAAAGCAAAAGATACAGCTCTGAGAAATGTGTGTGCACATGAATACACTCTACCTTACCTTACGTTATTTGTGCTTTTATCAGTACATCTCTAACTCAGCTGTATGTCCACTACTTGGAGAGGTTTTCTGAATGTGTTTCAAACCACACCAAATATACAAGCAATGTTCAACAAACAAAAGTCACTGGAATACAACTGCAGAAAAAAAAAGCAGTTACAAACTATCACACTGTCTTCTCTCTATACTACCTGCCTTGGTAAACCCACAGCTAGGGATCAGTAAGAGACCCTGTTCTAAGCAAGGGGCAGAGGCAAGGTTGCTGTGGGAACCTTAACTCTAAATTTCCTGAGTTTAGGGAGATAAAAATCTCAGTCGTCACATCCCATTAGCATACTTTTTGTGCATACAGAACATGGCCTAGGCAAGCTTATTGTTTCTAAAGGAAAGGGTACACTCTTGGGTAAATAGGTGTCTGTGCACATGTTGGCAACTCTAAGTTTCAATTTAGTTCTGATCAATGCTACTGGATTTTGAAACCCACCAAAATAACAATGAAGTGGAAAAAGCAACAGAAAAAAATCCAAACAAGCTGTAAGTTACGCTGTATGCTCTGCTATTCTGAGTTTCAGTGTCAAGACAAAAGACAAGTAAGAGTTTGCTATTTGCTAGTTGTTAATAATCAAGAGAAGATCTGCCAGACACACTCTTCAAGGGCTCTGTCTGTCTGGACCAGGTAGGTGCTGCAATACAAATGAAGTGGAAAAAGCAACAGAAAAAAATCCAAACAAGCTGTAAGTTACGCTGTATGCTCTGCTATTCTGAGTTTCAGTGTCAAGACAAAAGACAAGTAAGAGTTTGCTATTTGCTAGTTGTTAATAATCAAGAGAAGATCTGCCAGACACACTCTTCAAGGGCTCTGTCTGTCTGGACCAGGTAGGTGCTGCAATACACAAAGGACTCAGAGAAAGATAGAGTGTTCATGGACAATGATGCAGCGTTCTTAATTAAGATTTTCATTACTGATACATACATTTAGGTTTTGCTAATGCAAGTGCCCAAGCACTCTCATGTGCAGGTAGATGTCTCTGATTCTATCTCTAGAAAACCTTTTGCACATCATTACAAACATTCACCAGCCAAAGCTCAAAATCAGCTCGCCTGCCCTTTGCTATAATGACAATGAAAAATAAAACCTGCTATTTTATTTGTCTGCTGGATGAGAACATAGCTTTTTGCAGGCATCAGAATGAATAAGGTTTTGCAAGGCTGTGCTACAGCACATTGAAACTGATTCTGATCTCACTTACACCTGTTTGATGTTGACGTAACATCAGGAGCTTCAATAGCATGAGTGCAGCAAATGTTGAAGGAAAAAATAATGAAAGAAACACAGAAGTAAATGGAAAATAGGATAAAACAAAACATGAGTTTGCCAAAGGTAGTTTGTAGTAGACTAACCTGATAACTTTCTTTGATAAGATAACTGATTACCCAGACAAAGGAAACGCAGTAAATTTAATCTATCAGTAGAGCATTTGATACAGTATCACAAGGGAAATTATGAGTTTAGATCAAGACTTGCAAAAGGACTGTAGGGTGAGCAAATGCTTACCTGAAGGGGAGATGCAGTGCAGAGCAGTGGTGAAGAAAGAGTTATTGGGCAAGGTGAAGGCTATATTTCCACAATTTTTTAATTAACCAAAGTAACATTTTCTAACTAATAAGATTCAAGTGGAGCAGGTAGCATTTCTTTATGAGGCCTCTCAAAGTGAGGGGGCATAGATTAGGAAAAAGTGGAAGCATACTTACAGCCAAAAAAGGATCAATCTACTTCAATAAATAGCTCATTAATAATATTTAGGCCTCATTCACCTGTAATGTTTCAGTGTTATTTTTTTGGTTCTGTCCTTTGGGAAGTTCAGAGATGCTGCAACTCTCTCAGCAGTTTACTTGTACAGTTGAATTAAATACCTAGTTCACTTTTGTCCTTTTAAAATATTCTGATTCCCAGAACAGGATGCCCATTCATCTACAAAATCTGCTTGCTGAATGCCTTAGATCTCGTTTGAATGCTGGACCTGCCTCCCAACAAAATGCTGCTGGAATAAGATGCAAAGGAGAAATACTTGGTGAACAGAAGCACTTACAAAAGCACTGCTTCTCCCTGAACATGCTACATGCTTTTCTTGATCTACTCAGGCTATGACATTTTGTGTACTTCTTCAACAGGGAAAGCTGGGCTGACCACTAGCAAGGTGATAGTGTTGCACTGGCATGCTGTATGTAACAGGATGATGTGCATCAAACCACAGCCAGGCCAGGATGGAAGGTGTGCCACAGAAGTCACAAGAGAAGGTATCAATGTGAGATGAATTTGCAGACTCCAAAATAAATGATCTGCCAACCTATTTTCACCAAGTTAAGAAAAAACACAGGATTTGTGACAATCTTCCCTGAGGCATGCCTCAGTCTACAGGAATTTCAATAACTAAAACTGTTACCTTTCCATTAAAGTTCACTGGAAGAAAAGCTGCATTTTTGTTTTAGGCTTCTGTATCAGAATTGAATTATTTAATGTCATAACTAGACCATGCTAAGCATGCATGGACATTCACATAAGAAATTTGCCCTAAACCCCCAAACTTGAAGGATTTGTTAAGTGTAAAAATTGAAAAACAGTGTCTGAAACACTTCATTCTTTGGGGTTGGTTATATGCTGATCACACATAGTAGGTTTCCTTCAGTGCATATTGCAGAGCATCCAGAATGTAACACATTATTTTTTTGTCTTTTATGTTAAAGTGGATTTACTGCAAAAAGTGAAATGCAATTAATCCCTTTTACAGACATCCAGGATAAGTGAACACGAACAAATATGAAATTTAAATACACATCCAGATCCAAATGTTCCAACTGATCCTTACTTTGGTGATTGGGTGAATCGTATGCTATTTGAAGTTGGGATTCCAATTTTGTTTCTGAAAACTCAACCTGTTTTGAGTATGCTTAAGAAGCTAAAACATTAGAAAACTGCATTTAGAAAACTGATACAGCTATTCTATTAAACTTAAAACTCAGTATGATGGAATGGGAGAGAGCAAGATCTATTCAAATCCAAAAGCATTTGCTTTCAGTGGTGTGCAAAAATCTAATATTTTGGGCATGCAAACATATGAAATGGAAATATTACCTGGGGGCTTGAATTTGTGAACCATATTCAGCATGATATTATCCAAAATGATGGAAAGCAGCAGCAGTGAACAAGAACTTCAGAGGAAGGGAACATTATTTCTTAATACACTGTGAATCTTTTATGTCTAAGAGTTCCCAATCCCACCAAGAGGTGCAAGAGCCTTCATGAAGCACGGCCTGAAGACTAATCACATGTGTTTTGGCATGTACACCTGTGTAATGGCATGCAAATGAACTACATGGCAGATGACTTTCTCTTCTTTTTTTAGGTGGGAGAGGTGGAGAGGAAAAGGAGATATTCTTACAAGCTCGTTTACAATCATGGTGTCTCACACACAGGACATTCAGCATGAATATGGACACGTGGTCTGGCATTTAGACCTCTGTGAGTATTCACAATTTGGTGCCAGTTTCAATAGTCAAATCTGTGATCTCTTGATCAAGAGGTGACTTTTGGGAAACAACCTACTAGTGGATATCGTGTTTTACAGCAACCACTCTTCCACACAATTTGTTCTTGGTGCCATTTTTACCTTGTAACTGGTGTGTACATTTTATGGAGACAGATATACAATATGATGCTAAAGCAGGCTGCATCAAACAGGATTTCAGCACTAGGAGGAGGACTGATAATACAGGTCAGAAAAGAAAGGGAGACATTTGGTGATATAATTGTAGAATAGCAATGACTTTGCCAAAGTTGGAAGGTGATTTACCATAACTACAAAGGGAATATTCTGAAAAACTCTGCCACACTCTAGTTGTTACCATTTTGCACAGTGATTTCAACCTAATGAACTGGTCTATCTTAATATTCTGATGGTTGATGTTCAAACCGCTGTACAAAATGTTGCTACGGATTCAGAAAGGTGGTCTTTTGCATCCAAATATATTAAATTTTGCCAGTGTGGGGTAAAACCACATTGAACAACTGCATTTTCTTTTTGTACCCTTATTTTTTTTTCTAGCTAAATCTAAAATACTATGCTCCCAAAACTGTCTGCAATCTCTAATTAAAAAAAAGCCAACACTCAATACATTATATTACACTAAGTAAATGAAAAATAAGCCAGAACAAAGAGATCGCTAGTATGCATAATGGCAGAAAGGTGTGACATTTTCAGCTGTCATTCTGGCCAATCTTAAATTCAATCTCACCCAGCTTCAGTGGGTATATTGCAGGTATTGCAGTTAGAAAGTAGGTTGCATACTGTTGTAATCCACACATCAACTTCATAGCTACAGGCAGCCATTATTACTTGTTAAACAATTTCAATATCAACACTTCAACTAATGCTTGAAAGAAAAGCTAGTACCAAATTTTGCCCCCTTTTTTGAACCTGACTTCGTTTCTGGTTTTCAGGATATTGGGTCTATTTTTATTGTAGATGTTTTAGAACATATCCATGAACTTTGTCAGCTGTGTTTTAAATAAGGAGGGTTTTGTTTCCATGTATATCTATTGCTTAAGTCTATTTGATGATTATGTCTTCAGATAAAGCTTAAAGTTGTGGCACTCGTTCAAAAACATTCATCCCAAGGTGCACTCCCAGTTATACAGTTTGATTTCTATAAACACATAAGAGTAGAATTTCAGCTCTGCTGCTATTTTGAGGCTGTTTTACCATTTCTCTCATTTGCAAATGCCAAATAAAGGGCCTCTGCCCATGTTGTTTTCTTTTTTGGAACATTCCCTTCCTTCAGGAGACACATAAAAGTTGGGAAAATAATATTCCTTCCCTCTCTCAGATTGCTGTGTAGGTGACCATTCCATTCCAAAACCTCCTTATTTTCAGAAGCAGATCAACTGATTCTTCTGGATAATTTGCATGTCTATTTATTACATTAATTATGATAATTCTTGAAAAATGCTAACTCTTGAAAGCTGTTGTAAACATAAGGCTTATTACATGTAGACTTTTTTGGCATTTTGCAAATGTTCATTTCTGATTCATGAATAAGCTTGACCTGGAGGTTATTATTCCCTTCTGAAGTAACGGAGAGCTTCTTAAGAAACCTGAGAAAAGATACCTCCTCCCTGTTCCTGATGTAGCAATCACTGTTGTTGTTCCTCATCTGCAAAACAGCACTAAGCACACAACCAAATAAAGGGATTCAGAGGGTGCTAATTAGTTTCTATTTCACGATGATGGTTCAGAGTGCTAACAGATGACAGTTTGGTGGTGAACAAGTATCAACAGCAGGGACACATACACAGATATCAAAGACTATTTGAGCATCATCATGTCTCATAAAGTGAATACGTATTCTCAGAAACTGGCAACTGGCAGGCTGGAATACTGCTGGGTGTCTTTGACATACAAATCACTGACCATATGATGAATGGTTCTCATAACTATGATGAGATCAGTAAGTTGCTGCTCAGCTTCCCTTAGGTCATCATTACTTGACCGAATATGTCTTCATGAAGCTGGGGAATAAATGGCACTTTTTGCACTTTTTTCCTTCTTCTCTTTTTTATTTTATTTTTTTAACCAGGATGTCAAATAACAAGAATTAGAATCAGTGCTGAATCTAATAGGAATGATGCAGGAGCTCAGTACAACCCAGTTACATCAGAAACCTATTTCAAGAAAATGGACAGATGTTCATAGAATTAGGTTAACATGTCCTACAACTTCCTTGTATCTGGATCACTTTGGTGCACTTCTGATTTGCACTTACCAAAGCTAACAGCAGATAACTCTTCAATATTGTATGGGTTCCATTTGAACAGGTAGTGCTCTGGAAGTAAAAGAAGTGTCCCCCTGTACCTAATTACCCTGCTGTAGCTATCTATCCTACTGTAAAGCACCTTAGTGCTGTTGATATTGCTACACACTGTTGACATTGTAACTGTAAGGCTCAATACTGCTTGGAAGACTTCTTCCATGTAAAGGATGATTTTTGATGAACAATACACCTGCTTCTCTCAAGATATTAAAGAGGATCAGTGATTAACTGTATTCCTCTTAAGAGGGAATATAGTCTGGGGGAGAGGTCCATGAAATCCTTCCACTGCCAAAACCCTGATAGGGTCAGATGGACACGTGTGTAACCCTGGGGAAGAGGAATGAAGACTCAATCATCAACAAGTTGTGGGTAGGGATATGAAAAGATTGCTCAGCGCTGGATACCGAGGCAGAGCAAATCTCCAGATCAGACTCATGCTTGTTAGGTACCATTAACAGCTTTTAATGCAAAATTGTCCCAATTACACGTTTTATTTTACCTGAAAGAACCCAGACTATTAGCGGCCTGAAGGACCTGTCTTCCAGAGAGAAAGGAGAGAACCAGTACAACAAGACAAATTCTATGCATGTGCCTGAAATACAGTAGGGCTCCCGTGGAGCTTGCTAAGTTGGAAATGGAGAAGCATCAAGAAGCCCTATTTGGCTGTGGAATAAACCTGACTTAAAGAAGCAAGACAGTGTATGACTCTAGTTTACATGCCAAGAAACAAAAACAGACAGACAGGAAACAACTCACACAGCAAAGCACTGTCGAAGAGGGATTCCAGCTTTGGGTTTCCACATACCTACCTATCATGAAGCCAGCTTGCTACTTCCACCTAAACTGCCTTGCCCTGCAGGGGTAGAACAATAATAATCTGGTGCCTCTGTGCAAATGTTGAAGGCCCATGGTCTCTTCCACAGACATACATGATTTTGCCACTGCTGCAGGAAGTGTTAACACAAGTGGTGTTAACGCTTCACGTCCCTGAGTATCATTAATGCTTTTTATTGATACTATGAAGTTCTGCAACCAAAATAATAGGATTTGTCAGGGGCTGTTATGAACCACCCCTGCTGGATAAATACATAATACATGATGGCAAAGGTCTGAGGGGCCTTTAATCAATTGCCTTTCTGAGTCAAATAAATGTCACATTAGACATAAGCCATGTTGCATTCTGTGGGTGCCTCCGCTCCCCTCATCTCACAGGCCTGACACTGCCACAGGGAGCTATGCACGCGCATAGACTCCTACTTATTTGCAGCAAATATATCAGAGCAAAACTGGAACAGCATGTTGTAAATTACAGATTTGGGACACCTTATATGAAAGGCAAAGGGGAAAGGAAAGAAATATGGGGACACCATAGGCATGATAGGTCAGCTCAAATACATCTCCTTGAGAGCCGGTATTGTCATGCCACCTTTCACAGCCACTGCAGCCTATCTCATCTACTGCCCACAGGGCAGGGTAGAAGGTGCTGTGCCATTTCTTTCTGCACCACAGAAAGAGTGGGTCAATTTTAAATGTTAAAGTCACATATTTTAGGTCTAGCATCAGGAAAAGATGGCTCTTTCATTGTTTCCGCACGCACTTGAAAAAATTATGAATGTCCATTTGCTCTTTAGCATCCCTTTGAAGAAATTCCAACAGTCAAAATGCAACTCGAACATAAATTTTCAGATTTGTAGGTTCAATTCCTCTCCCAAATATGAAAGAGCTATTTTTCTTACTGTGCTATGCCTTTTTTTTTTCTCTTTAATTCCAGGCAGCACTTCAACAGTCATCTACTTTCCTCTCTGAACAGGTAGGACATGAATTTAAATTGCAAAATGGAGATCTAAAGTAGCACAAAGTGTAGGCATATTTGGACATGGAGTTCTAAACCTAAATTAGAAAGCCCTCATTATTTTTGGCATTCACTAAATAGCTTCAGCTTGGACATCCCAAAACAGTGGCTTAAAATGCTGGTGGACATTTGGAAAACTTTGGTCTGTCTTTACTTAACTATAGTAAATATTATGAAGTGGTAGTGCTATATTTCCCTTTATATTGCAACAAGAAGAGTCATTGTTTAAAAAGCACTAGATTTCATTGCCAATATGTATGAAGGAACCCCAGAAAAATGTGAATTTTTGTTCCAAATACGCAAACTCATCATGTGTCAGAACCTGACAAAATTAAAGCTCAAATGATAACAAACAAACACTCTCAAAGGTTCCATCCCCTATCCCCCTCCAAAAAGGAGAAAACAAAACTTAAACCATGCAAAAATTAATTCTTCCTGTTCTGGGTCTTAAAAACACAATTATCTGAATAAATACAGTATTTTCTTCAGTTATTTTAACTGAAGGTCACCAAACCAACAACCTACATAGCAGCAGCCAAACTCAAGTAAATGAGACCAGGTGAGAAAAGAACTCTGCATAACATCTTCCAAAGAAACCACTAACAGATTTTTAATCCCATTACTGTCAGATGTCAAAGAGAATACAGCATATTTAATCTACCCAGATAAAAAGAGCAGGTCAGAGAGCACCCAGGACTGGGCAAGGAAGGCTCCCATGCCATAAGGTCAAATTTCAGCAAGGACAGGTTGCAATGCTAGTTGACTGTTTTCTGTACTTGTTGTCCACATGCACAGCATGGAATACTGTATGTTTTATTCTGAATAAGAGCACAACAGCATATGCCCATCAGAACATGTATATCTCCACACACCAACAGCAATCTTCCATACTGTCATCCAGAAATGCACATATAAATTCCAGATCAACCAATCAACAAAACACCACTGAACTAAATTCTGAGTCCCATAAAGTGACACTACATTAGAATCTTGGACTGCATTAGAATAAAAACTCAGTACTGAGTCCTGTGTCCATGGGGAGCAACAGAGAAGCCCACAAGTGCCCTGGGCTGACTTCAATGGAACTGAAGAAAATGCACAACTCATATCAATGAAAATTAGAAAATGTTTGGTATAAATACTTACACAAGAGATGAGACAGGTTCCTTCGGAGGAAGGCCACAAACTGATCGTGAGTGATCTGAGAAGAAAAGGGAGAAAGAAAAAAAGGAAATCAAGTAACAATAAACACAATAAATGATACCATGATACAATTATAAAACAGGGATTGAGAAGATTTATGGATGGCAGCAATTCCCAAAGGAAAGAGGGGAAAAAAAGTGTTTTAAATTCAAAAACTGCATAGATCTTGAAAGTTTTGAAATTGCCTGACCCCAGAACTATGTAGCTGAGAAAACTGATAATGGCTGAGGAGACTTACAGTCCTGGGATAATTCCAAGCCAGCAGAGACTAAATATCCTCTGGTGGCTGTTCAACAGTCTCCGTGAAATAGGCTTGCGGCTCCTATGGACAAATGCTCTTATCACAAAAACACTGCCAGATTTGAATGGCATCCTTCTTAGCAGTCATGCCAGATGATACAGGACTCTGAAACAGAACTCGCCTTCTTGATCCTGACCTTCACAGAAGAGGGGTTAGGCATATTATTAGGGCTGAGGATGCTTACATTACAGCTGATAGCTGCACAGAAAAATTGTGTTGTCTTCATTCCTTCTGTCAACACAGTATCTTTTGGACTTGATTGATTTGTTACCCTGAGACCCTTAAGAAAAAAAATGCCTGCATGAAAGTGGAATGGCTAAAGGATGGCAAACTTTTGGTAGACTACAGGTCTACTATGGAGTGTCTAAGCTTATTGCCAACATATTTATTTCCATATTTATTTCCAAAACATATTAACCTGGGATGAAGCAATAGACAAAATTAATCAAAGCCTGATGCTCTGAATTGTAACAAGATGATACACCCCTGTTGGACACAGAAAACAAAGGCAGATGCTCCCCAAATGTTCAAAGCTACAAATCAGTTATGTCCTCCCTTCCCTTCACCAAGCTGAAAAAAACTTGGGTAGACAGACAAGACAGTGCTCTCCAGAATACTGCTATCAGGGGGCCAGGAGCATGGTGGACAAAGACCATGGGATCCATGTGGTGTACTCCCATACTTAAGTCAAGATATGCCTTTCAACTACTGTTTCCTGTCTAGTTGCAGGGAAAGATTAGCTCTGTCATTCCTCATAGCAATTTAAAAAACTCAGAGAAATACAAACCTAAGTTAAGATAGTGAAAGAAAATGAGGAGCTGTCAGAGGAGAGAGAGACAGAGAAAGCAGGCAGAAAATTAGTTCAGTGTTGTAGCCCCACTTTGTGGGAATTATGGTCCTGGTAGAGGAGTGTGTGAGAGAAAGCGTGTGTGCATATCTAGTAGTTGGTCATCTGCAAGGGAGATGTAAGAAATACAGGAAAGAGCAAAGAGAATCACAAAAACTGCAGGGCATCAAACAAGATGCTTATAGCATCCTTCAGATAGGCCACCCAGAGAGGCCTTGTTTCACTGCAAATTTCTCTTTAAAGAAGCTGACTGCTGCGACGTAAGAAAGATTTGCGTGAGACAGATGACAGGATGGATTCTGCCCAGACTGAAAAGCTGAAATGACATCAAATGAAAGGAAGGGCAAGATCAGGCTGGTGAAGAGAAGGTTACTATTTATCTTATTTTCAAGAATCCATTATTCTAATGAACTTTAACAGGGAAGCTTTCCCGGTGTGAAAAAAAATCTCCCTTGCTAAGCATGTATCCCTTATTTTTCTTTTACATCGCTCCTGAAGATTTAACCATGGGAGCCCACAGATTCATTTGCAATAAACAATATGTGAAGGACTGTTAGTGGCTGGTAGTTGGGTAGTATTTCTTTCAGGGTTTTCGGCAGATGGAACGGTGAGCTGCAAACCATGGAAGAACCTGAGACAAGAGGTCTGAGCCAAAGAATGTGCCTTGGAACCCCAGAGTTTAAAAAGAAAAAAAGAAAAAAGAAAAAAAGCGGGAGGCAGTATGGGAAAAAAAAACCCAGAATGGAAAATTTTAGGCCGAGTGGTTAGAGTCTGGCTCTGTTATAAGCAACATAAAACAAGTTCTCTTAAGGGAAAGTGTCAAGCAACTTTGACGACATGGATGCCAAAGAATTCTACAAATTATGGCCTGAGATTCTGGAGGTGCTGAGTAATGACTTACACTAACATTGCCATCAAATTTGCTATAAGAAGTGAGCAAGATTGTCATGCACAATTAAAACTGTAGGGTAATTTTAGACAGGCACAATATATTAGAAGTTGCAAACTAGAATCTGGCAAATTACCAGAACCGAAACACCATAATTTTTTAAGTGATTGCGATTGGTCTGGACACTTGATTACCAGTTTTGTTCAAAAGAAAATATATGAAAACAAAGCTTTCCCTGTAAAGTACTGGAAAAACAAGATGTGTCTAAGGAAGCTATGATTCATTCCAGGTTAGATAACTGCAGAACACGTATGTGGGAGAGAAGTGGGCCAAATCCCGTTCTCACTGCCCCGTGCAATCATGCTGACTTAATTGAAACCATGAGCAGAACTTGAACCATTAAAATGCTGGGGTGAAACTTTTTATCATATGGTGCTGTGTGTCACTAGAGACATTTAACCTAATTACATTAGATTAACACAGAAGATTTCTTCAAGTTATATTATTATATAACAACATAAGAAAATGAAGTCTAAGAAAGCTGACTGTTTTCCCCAGGTCTCTGTGTTATAAGCAGAATAATTATCTGTCTCTATTTATGTCATTTGTTTTCAACCCAGTATGGCTCTGTTTGGTGAAAGGGACAAATGGAATCCACTGATCTTTCTCATATTGAATTCCTAGTGTTAATTAATCGTTATTACTTGGAAGCTGTTTTGGCCATTGGACAGAATAGCCAAGGGCTCATCTTAAACCTGTCTTTGCTTCACTGTGGCCAGATTCTGCTCACTTTCTTTGCTACATGAATAAATTCCATTTAAATCACAAAGACTATGAGACAAGGAGGGTCTAAATGTTAAGGCTATTTAGGAATCTAGTCCCCCTTGAGTTTACTAAGAATAAGGTTCCTAAACAGTGAAAAATTTCTATTTATGGGGAGATAAGATGGTGATAAGGTGATAATAGATTTATGAGGCTAACTAAGTGACCGAGGCATTCAAGTCAAAGTCCTTTGGAAGTCAGTGAAATTTTGGCTGTAAACCATGTGGAGACTTGAGAATATTTTACCTTTGTTATCTTAAGCATTGTTTCCTTTCAACAAAACTAACATTTTAGGTGCCAAAGTAATTTTTGCAATTGGCATTCAGTTGCTTCTTACAGTTTATTCAACTAAATGGCTTGAACTAACCTGCCTTGAGTGCATTCTGGAGTAAATTGGGACAGTGATTCTGCTCCAGTTTTGCAAAGTGATTTAGGATCTCTGTGATTCAGTGCACTACCAAGGTGAGCAATCTTATTCCTTCAGCCCCAGACTGGGAAGAAGCAGGCTTTAAGCAGGAAGGGCTGACAACGGATTCAGATAATCCTAAAATGACTGCTCTTGCCTCAAAACATTTTCACCCTTTACTGATATGGAACCAGTGAAGGGCACAGCTTTATCATATGTAATCTACTCAGTGAATTGGATCTAAGATGCAGAGTCTTGTCACCCCTCCCCTTCTGGATGCACAACACCTGCTCAGCATCTAAACCAGAATTTAATCCCAGGGGAAGAGAAAGAAAATATTTTACTAGAGAATTCCTCAATTCAGAGGAGGCCAAGCAGTGCCAGTGCCATGTTGGGGGGGAATGCAGTGAAAGAGCAGACTCAGCTGAAATTCAGTGGAACCCTGTAAATGATCTGTGGGGGCAGAGAGGCTGCACTGCATCTCTGACACAGCAGAGACAGATTACAGCAAAATTAAATTGAGGATTTTAGTGGATATAATTGTTGTTTTTATATATTAATGAACAACAATAATACGTGATTCCAAACTGAATACCAGGTTTGACATTTAATCTGAGCGCTCATACTATCCATAAATGTTCATAAACGTCACAAGACCCCTACCCTTTGATTGAATTACAATCCAGTATGCAATTTAGGAAACACGGATTAATCTACATAGATTTATATTTCTGCAGGTTACAGAGTTATTTGTTGATTTATACCCTTTTCCCCTAAGTGTCCTTTTCATCGAGAATCCAGGAACATACATGCAAATCTTAAATAGGAGAGCAGCTCAAAATCCAGGGACTAGCAGCAGATGGAAACTTGGTTCAGTCTATACTAATTATCATTTGCTTTTTGAAGTCACCTCTGCTAATGGCCAGCAAAATCTTAGTCCCTGTGATATCTCCTATTACCTTCACATTACTTCTTACTACAGCCAGCAATCACCTAACATGTTTCTTGGCAATGCTGTGCAATTAAATCGCCTTTCAATCAGCTTGCTGAGGAATCCAGAGATGGAGATTGCTTTAATATTAGGAGTTAATTACAAGAATGCAGAGGAAGGCAGTCAAATGTTATGTTAGCATACCAGAAATATGACAACGCCTTAGCCACAGATGTCACATGCGAGGTAAGGGGCCACATCAGGAAAAATGACATGGCAACATGCCGTGCAAAAATGATCTTCAAGTTCTCCCTTTCCTTTTTTTTTTTATTCTCCTGTAGTCATGCTACTTGAGGTGACCACCTCTTTTAGCAGTCAAAATATCTGGAATTTCAGTCACCCGTATTAACAGGCTTCACTGCACGACGGTATCTGTTTGGGGACTGATAATGACACCTGCTCAAGCAGTGTGTCACTGCACAGAAGTGGTCCAAGAGGCCCATCAGACAAAAGCAGTTCTGCAGATCTTGACCTCTGCAGAGGCTCGATCCTGCTCCCTTTGAAATCAAGCAAGTCTTCACAAAGGGTAAACAGGGTAGACTGCTTTTCTTCCTTTGCATCTTTACCTCTGTGTGCCTACCAGAAGAGTAAGCTCCACAGCCCAATCCTTGTCCTCGTGGACTCATTCATTCAGACAAGACCAAAGAGAAGGGCTGGCTACTCTGTCTAATGAGAAAGGAAATGAACATCACTTGGTTGAGCTAGTGCTAGGAAAGTAATGAACTGAGGAGATCGTTGTACAACTGACAGCTTATTGCAGCAAGGGTGAAAGTTCAGATGGGACAGGACACTGCAAATTCAGCTTGAGAACCAGTTATATAGCCACGTATCAGCTCTTAGTCTACACTACCAGAGAAGCAAAATAAAATGGTCTTTGAAAAATGGCAAGAAATTGTTGTATGTACATTAGAATCAATGTATGCCTGTGTATATTGGCACCCACATGCATTTTTGTTACGTATCATCAAAGAATTTGAAAAAAATCTGCTCAACTAAAGGTGCACATGCTCTTTTTAATGAAATAAACAGCCAAACTGTGGTTCTGTAGAGAACACGATGATGACTTGAGAACAATTTTGAATCAAAAATTATCAATAATACTTCATCACTCATTTTCCAAAGACAGTTTGTTTAGAAGCTACAGTCCACAAAAGATAATAGAAAAGGTAGCTGACTTTTTGCTCTCTCCAATTTGAAGACAGAATGCCTTGCAGTTTACCTTACAACACACTGTAAAGGATTTATGGTATAGCTTGAGCTTATACTCTCTTTCATTAATGTATTATTTAGTATCACTGGTAATTTGGGCCAGAAAGTGTAGTAAAAGGAAACATTTCTACTTTTTGCAATTAAGTATAGTTAAAATTTTAGCCTTGCCTTTTCAAATTGAAAAATATGTACAGAAAAAAGGAGATTTTAAATGTGTGTTACACATGCACACACACAAGAATATTTTCATAAACCAGAAACTTCATGGACCCTTAACTAGAAAATACAAAAGAAAAATCTTGATGGAATAGATTTTTTGGCACACTCTGCTTGCCAGGAAGGCTGAATAATATTATGTTTTGATAAGACTAAAGAAATTAATCCAATCAAAATTTGGACTTTCGTGTATATGCAAGCTAATTCAAAAAGACATCAAGCCAATTCATTCCACAGGTAACTCAGCCTAAAGTAAGTCCTACCAGCTGTTCTCAGTGAAAACAATGAGATAGATGAAATAAGAAAAGGAATCTCTTATATCTGCAAACTGAACTCTAATTAACATCCATTGGAGGTCTCCAGCTCCCTAAGAAGAACTTCAGTCAAGAAAAGTCTCTATACAAAGCACCTCTGAGGAAAACATCTTTACAAGAAAAGCAGGAGAGCTCTCTGGAAGCAACAGCACATTACAGCTTCAGCTGCAGCTGCTTTAAGGGGCTCAGGGTGAGAGCAGAACTAGCAAAAAGTGAGGGGACAAAAAAGGTTAAATATATTCTTGTTTTATAATGTAATTGTAGCATTTTGAGCATGCATCTTGACTTAAAGATGGCCTGAAATAGTACTACTTTTATCTTTCAGTAACTCTAACCACTGACAGCATCTCTGAGGAATTTCAAACAATATGTTAAACCAGAATGTTTTGTTGGCAGGTACTTGGCCAGTGCAGCCTCACGCGGCTCAGCCTACTGGAAGAAGGAGGCTGTCCACCCCCACTCTTCCAGTGCCACAGCACTGCACCTTTCCTGCTGTCCACCACCACCCTGGAGTGCTGCATGGACAAGGCCAGTGATTCCTGGGTGCTAGGGGACAAATTCTGGAAAACAGAATACCTGGTAAGGGGTGGCCACTGACAAAATAACTCACACTGCCTGCTTCTGACTGCCCAAAGGGGCTGTGCTGTAGGCCTGGTTCACTGCTCTGGTGACAGCTGCTGCCTGCTCCTGTCTGTAATCTTTTGAACTTTCCTGATTTCCTTCCTTCATTGTGTGGCTGTGTGTGCTCCCATGAAGAGACAGTGAAGGAACAAAGATGGCACTGGAAAACCATTGGCTGCGATGAGACTGGATTGTTCCCATCCAGCATATACTCTTGGAAAGGTGAGAAAAAAAAAAGTCAGCTGTTGACCAGATGAGTTGTCTTTGAGGCCCACAAAGACAACCTCAGGTTAGTTGTCTTTGTGGCTTGGACATTTCCATTATACAAAATATTTTGTATTGGCTGCTCTTGGCACTTGGAACTCAGCTTGGAAACTTTAAATAGAAGAAGACAGAAAACAATTTTACCTAAATATACAAGGATATACGCCTAAGGGTTCTGGCTGCCTTTCAGGATCATACCTTAAAAAATAGGTCTTGGCTCTGCTCACACCTGTAGGTGAATTTTCTGCTCTGAAGGAGTGTTGTTGTACTGGCAGCTCAAGTTAGATCTGTTGCCTTACACCATAGCCACATCAAATCATGCTCTCCTTATTGCAAACTGGATAAGCAGTGAAGCAGATCTTCTGCTTCCCTGCTTGGATGTTTGCAGTTCTAGTGCGTGGTCCATGCTCCCTGCACCCACTCAAGTACCTGTCCTGAATTTAGCAGTTCCAAAACTGGACTACACAGCATGAGAAACAATCAAATAATACTGAATTATTTAGGCAGATTCAACTTGAGTAACCAAAATGTTAAGATGACAAAGTAAGGTACTAGCAACTAATTGCATCTTTATTAATATTAGCATTTAGTGAAGTTACTATTAATAAGGAGATAAGTGCTATAAATTCTAGTGATACATACAAATAGGCTACTGATGTGAGGAAGGGACCCTGAAAAATGAGTTTAAGTTATTGGTTGGAAGCTTTCTGTGGCTAATTATTATTTTCTTTCTGGACACTGATGTTCCTGCAGCATGATCTGATAAATCTAGTGGTGTTGTGATCACTTCTCTGAAGGATGTCTTTGGATCACATGTGGTCCCAAGAGCCATGACACTCCACTGTACGTAATTTATTTCCACAGTGAGACGTGCTGACTCTCCATTATATTTCTTTCATTTTAACATCTGACTAACATTCAATTTGGGACAGAAGTACTCCGATATATCATTTTTCCCTGATGGCACTGCAGATCAGAACTAAAGGGCACTGACTGAGTTTGCAAGTACCATGATGCTCAGAGAACAGGGTGGCTGGAGTGGGGGACACTGCTAAGCCTGAGCTGCAAGGGGACCGGAGGGTTGTACAGGGATGTGGGGCCTGCATCATCTGTGGGTGTTTGGGGGGACAAAGGGTATGAGCAAAGGGTTCTGGCAAGCCCCCAGCTGGGATTACACTGGACTTAGAAAATCCAGCTTGCTCTCTTTGGTGAGACCTGCATGGTTTGGGACTCGAATATGAGGGTGTCTGTTAAATCAGGAGCAAAGTGGCAGCAAGATCATCATGGGAAAGTGTGAACATGTCAAATCCATAGTAACAAACATCTAAAGAAACTGTCAGGATGTTCTCCTGACTGCCTATTCAGTAGAGAAATCACAACATGACTATATGAAGACCTATAGGAAAGTGTTAACCTGACAGATAGTGTACACAGGAGCAGCTAATCCTTTAAAGGTAAGATAGCACATGGTTTGTGCTCCGTTTTTTACAGTTTGCACTGCTTCAAACATGAACTGTGTTCTTGTGACAGTATGCAACACTTGGAACAAGACTAAAAGCATTACAGAAGTATTTCACTTGCCTTTAAACCCCTGCAGACCCACTGAAGTCACCAGGGTTACGCAGCTGCACCGTTGTATGCAGTATTAAGACCTCAGCATCTACAAAGACAGGTTAAATATGTGCTTTTTTTTTTTTTTTACTAAAAGGCCATAATCAATACTTTGGAATTTATTTTTCACCTGTTTCATCTTACTTTATGCCTATCACAATAAATCAAACCTACCTTACAAAGATCCACTAAAATGGCTTCTGGGAACAATATTCTCCATTTTATACTTGGTATGAGAACAGTGTGCTCTATAGCATGATGTTACTTTTGTGACGCGTGCCCTGAAAACTGAGTTTCAGGGGAATTAAATTTTTCATTGCTCGTTCATATGGGGATGCATGGCTGAAGAGTCAAGAATGCAATCTCTTATCACTGAATCTGATCCCTCTTATCACCACATTTAATGCTGTTTTATATATCCTGTCCCTAATTCTAGGTTTTACTGCTAATATGTCCAAACCACCTTCCCTCTTGAATCCTTGTTTAATGAGTTTAACTTTGACGTGCCTTCCCACCAAAGTGATGCTGCAAGAAGGGAGTTTGTCATGTGACAGCAGGGTAGCTTAGATGGCCATTTTTCACTAATTCTTCAACCTTAACTGGAGTATCTGTTGATAATATAGAAAGAGAACAACACACAAAGTCGACTGAATCAAATTATTTCAAAATGTAATGGAAGGGAAAAGGCAAATGTGCCAGTCAGATGTAATATAAAAAAAGCCACACTGCAAGTACCTAGCACCTTCTCTAGTAGGACTCATCCTCTGAAGTGACACTCTTGTTCCAGTCCTGAACTTCCTGTCCTGAACGACCAAACCACTTCGATCTGTCTCAGCCTGGCAATTTTGTTTGCTGACCCAGTAAACAAGTAGAAATAATACTTATAACTGAATTGTGGGATGGGCTTTGTGACTGCCTGAATTATTTTTTGGGTTTTCCAAACACTCCAGTTTTCCACAAAACAATATAGTTTATCCATATCTATACAGCACAGCCAGAGAGCAACTAATATGCCTTGAAGCTGTGGAGTTTGATATACATAGTGTCAAGAGTTTTATTTGTAAAAAAACCCCAAACGAACCACCAATGAGCTGAACATTACCTTTTGCTTTATAGGGGGAATTGTCCTTGTTCCCATTTTATGGAATGAAAAAAACTAAAGAAGAGAAAGCTAAACTGATCCTGAAGCTGATCAATACTGAAGAACTATGAAACTAACTCACATCTTTTGATGCCCAGTTTAGAGGCTGAATCACATCAAATTAGAAAAAAAATCCTTACAGAAACCTGAAAAGCCACCTGCATGCTCCTTTCAATGAAGAAAAACCGATCCCTTTGATTGCTGAAGCCAAACCAAACAGCAGACACAGATTTTACAAAGTCTCTCAGTGGTGAGGCATAGTTTATGCTATTTATCAGCTTTCATGCAAAGCTAAGTGTCCATTCCACAGAGACAAAACCAAAATCAAACAATTCTGAGAACTTATCCAAACTCAGTTTACATAGTTCATTTCATCCATTTGATTCAGAAACATAAACCCTTCCTTACGGGTTAGATTTGAACATAATAATTATATCGTTTTCCCAGTTATCTAAAAATGCAACAAGTTACTGTGATAGAAAGAGGTTTATAGCTGAGTCAGTTTAAGAAGAAGCACAATGAACTGGCACTATAGTCTAAGAACATGTCACTTCTGTAGATGGACCCTGTCTCAATAAGCGATTACAGAGTTTTATTCAGTGTTAGTTTGGGAGGCAAGTGGGTGGAGAAGGAAAAACTCAGATCCAATGGATACTGTATCGCACGAGAGTAATGTTAGCCTTATTTTGCAACTCATTATTTTCATACAAACATGAATCAAAGAGATAAACTATGCCAATTTCTTCATAGCTGACTTGTTATAGGATATTGTTTGAGTCTTCACTAATGACTCCTTGAGGTTGGATATTACTGTGATTAGGAGTTGGGAGGATAGAGGTCTGAGACCTTTCAAAGGAAACATTTTGTTCAGAACTGTTACAAGAAAATAAAGTCAGCATTACAGTAACAACCCAACTAGGATAATAGTCTGTGCATGCAGACAGTGCTTTTGCTATTTTAAATGAGGCAGATAAACTTCACGTAAGACAGGAAGCTCAGATAACCAGCTATTCAGTCTTGGGGATCAGAAAGGTGTCAGCTTGAGAAATACGAGTATCTGTGGAAACACTCTGGACAAGGAAGGAAGGTGAAGTTATTAGCAGGTGGAGAAAAAAAAAAGGTGCTTTAAAATTTACTTTTGCTTTGTGGCATGGATAAATGAATTAATGAACCTGAGATGCTTCGATACCCTTGGAATCCTACTGAGACAGATTTTCATTTTATGAAAAAGTAGGCTGTAGGCAATGCTATTCTGCACTGACAGTTATCCCAAAGCAACTGGTGGCCATGCCAATCACTGAGGTTGGCATGCAAAGTTCTACAGCATTCATTGACAGCAAAGCAAATAGGTAGCTCTACACCATGTTCATTTGTAGCAGCAACAGCAGATAAAAAACATTCCTTGAAGACGAATGCAGGTTTTGTGAGATCTGATTCCCCTCCAGGCTCCTATCTACTTTAGCCACAAAATCTTAGTTTCCTTACTGCCATAAAACAGAGATTAAAATAACTCACTTCCTCAGAAAGTATGTTACGAGGGGATGCATTTTAAAATAAAACATCCTGTTCTTTCATTATCAACTCTGTAATTTATCAGCTCTAGCTTTTATCACCAGCATCTAAGCACTTGTCAGTATGGAAGGATCAGAGCCAACAGTGCTTGCCCAGGCCCCTTTGGTACCTCTGACAGTGCAAGGTATCTGACAGAGGTATCACCATACTGTTGTTAACCTTCACTGGAGGATTTTGAGTTACCCATGTATGTGAGAACAACTAGAGGGGTTCCTTATTCAAAACACTTACTGATATCCATTTCAGTGCAAGTGAAATGTTGAAAAATACTGAGAAATGTCTTATTAATGCACACAGATATCAACAGACCAACCTACACACTTCAAGAGCTAAATCATGTCTCCATCCTAAAAGAGCCTTGAAGAAAAGTTATGGATTAGACTAATGATAAGATTCTATTTACTAAAAGAGCTATACAGAAAATGCTTGTGTTTCCTCAAAATATGTTTTCCTGGGGACAGGTCAGTGGTAAGATACTATGTAACCTGGAAGTTGACCACTGTTTTCTAGCTTCAAAGAAAGGAAAACCATGTAAGCAAACCACTTCCCCCATGTGCACCTTACAAAAGTGACCACTTGGAAGGATTTAATGGAATCAGCTTTTACAGATTACATCCATGACAAAAACTTTACCATAATGCATATCGTGCGGAGTGGTTTTTGTCATGGCAAAAAGGAAGGAATATCATTAATTTAGACATTAAGTGTAAGGTTCTGCTGAAAATCTCCATGGGATAAATCGCAGGAATACAACCTTGACCATACAAATGGAGCCAGGCAAGTCCCAGTTCTTGTTAGAAGTTATCGAAAGTGCCATTGAGTTTTTAAAGTCTGTCATCTCCGGTAGATGATAAGAAAAGGGTTGGGCTGTTTTCTTCAGATCTACAAGCATCTGGCTACAGTCTTGCTGAGGCCTATGCATGACAGGAATCGAAAATGAGCTCTTTTAAAAGTGCTTCTTAAAGGGACCCTATTCATACACAGTACTTTCTCCCCAAATCTTTTATGGGAAAAAAGCTCATTACGGTCACACAGACAAATGCTGTATAATCTTTCACCCTGTCCACTAGCAACGTGTTCAATCCAATTTACAGCACTTCCCGCTATTCTACTTCTGGACTCCCCACACAGCTCTCCTAAATGCATACCCATCCTGACCCACTGCTCCCCACCTGCTGCTCTTTCAATTTGAGGCTTCCCTGGAGCACTGACTGCCATTCATGCCTAATAGCAAGGTGGAGCAACTTGATTATACAACTCTGAAAAGTGAAATTTCTGAGCCTTTTTTAGACACAGAAACACCATAATTAAGACACATATTATTGTATGTTGGAATGCTCTGAGATAGGGATGAGAATGGCCTTCACTTTAGGAAATGTCATTTTGTACCCATGTCAATATATATTCATCTGAAAAACAAAACTTTTTGATTGAAGCTCCTTTAAACTCCTTCTCAGCCTGCTGACAGATCTATCCCTGCTCTTTGCATGCACTTCCATGTCAGCACTGAGGGAAGTAGAGGCTGGCAATTAGTAGAGACAAATTTTCACGGAATCATTTACTTGGCAAATTCATGCCCTTTTCTGCTTTGGGAAGGTCCACCAGCAGACTGCAATTTTTTTACAACACATCCAATTTTGTTCTTCTACTTTGGGCAATGCTGCTCACTAAGCTCATCCAGTCTGCTTCAACTACTTGACATTTGGAGCAGGGGTGCATAGGTGGGATCAAGCAATGCAATAGACCACATCACAGAACTGATGTACAGCATTGTTTCTGCCTCCTGACTGGATTAATGTTAAACCCTTGAGCCCTCAGACCATGTACTCAAGCCCATGCTTAACTTCCAATGTGTGAATGCAATTGGATTCAAGCATGTAATTAAAATTTAACCTTTGCTTCAGGTTCCATTTAACAGAAATGGACTTATGAACGTGCTTAAATGACTTTCTTTGTAGAGACAATTTATTGAGCTGAAGTAAGAATTGGGAGAAAGAGATGAAGACATCATTGGAATTTGGATTCAATCAGGTTTAGAGGGGAGATAAGAGTTGCTACAGAATTATGAAAGATGGCAACTTCTTTTGGAAGACGAAAAAGCATTTTGATACAATACTAGACCTACTGATACTCTATTGCTTCCTGGTTAGGGATGCAGCTTGATTTTCTCTCACAGTTTTTCCTTAAGCTAGTCATATATGCATGTCCATCCCCATTTGGAGAAAGTCAGGCCAACTCCTGGGCTGGTTCCTTCACCTGCACATGGGAGGTGAGAAAAATGTGCAAAAAGCCATCTCTCACAGCACTTACCACTTACAGGACGAGTACATACAGTTCATTACCTGGAAGCATATGAGCATGTGATTTTTAGAGTGGGCTTTGACTTGGGTAAAGCCTGCCTGCCTGAATGTTTGCACACAGCAGACACATAAAGGGTGTGACTGCAGCTGGAGCAAACTCATTTGTAAAAGTAAGCGAATACTCATGGACTTTCTGTGTGCGCGTGCGTTAATGTCCACACAGTTGTTCTTTTATTATGTATAAATGGCCTTTCTGGTTGACACTGAGAAACAGCGCTTCAGTGCTCATCCCAAGGAAATATTCACATCTGCCAGCCTCCCTCATCTGTCAATATGCCTGTGCACAGTGTAGGAGCAAGCGTGAATCAGAAGGACTGAGTGGGACTGACAATAGAGCTTGCATCAAAGGTAGTGTTCCTCTGTCTCTCTGAAACGCAGACGTTTTACAAGCCTTTCTCCCTGAAGGAATTAGGATTAGACTTCAAAGCTGCAGAACAAAACAGAGTCATACAGGCACACAATTATTGGACTAAGTCCATGGACAATGATACCAAGGGGTTTAACGTTCACGAGATCTTTTCAGACTATTGTAGTATCCTTTCTGTTCTGAGAGTTCTCTTGCCGGAGAAAGCCTCCAACCCCTCTGGTAGCGGTCGCTGTATTAGCTGGCATGACAGCACCATGTGTCCCCAGCCTCATTGGTGGTATCATATTCCCACTAGAAAGCTTCAGTATACATCTTTCATGTTTCTTAATAAAGGAAAGGATTACAAGGTACTAAGAGTATCAGACATAACCCCACCAGTCCTTCTTTCACCCCAATTCTCTTCTCCCAGGCTACTCATTACATCAACTCTAAATTAATTTATCTTAGGTAAACAGCACAGAAATATTATAAACAGAATCAACTCCTCTTCAACTTGCAACACATTTTTTTTCTTTTACATTCTTTACAAACAGAAGTGGAAAAAAACGTACGTAACGGCAAATGTTGTCTCACTAGTTTTCTTTTTTGTCTGTTTTTTAAACTGTTTTTATCTTATATAAACAGTGGTGATAGAACTATAAACACCATTATTCCACCTCCATGTTAATACTCTTATTATCTTGCATAAACAGAAATGAACGAATATGTACATGACACCAATCAATCCTTAGGAAAAAAAAGAGAGAGAAGTTTTTATCTTTTATAAACAGCGGAGGAAGAACTTAATGAATTCAAAATGTAGTTTTCCTGTTTATATTATTATGATCCGAAAGTAGAAACCAAATGATGTATATTCAACATCGCACAAGCAGTCAGTTATGAAATACTTTCTGCTGACTTCAAGAGTAAACGCAGCATTAGTGAAATCTGCAGGTCCAAGGGATTTGAAAAACAGTGGTCTGACTTTAACCACAGAGCAGGGGTTGTGCTGTCTTCTCCTAGGATACTTTTGCCAAAGTTCTTCAGACCCTTCCTTGAAGGGCCACCCAAGATAAAACAGGATAGCTCGATCTCTATGGTGAGCCCTTAGTACTTGGTCTTCCTGCAGAGATTGCTAGATATAGGGAGGTAATTAATACAGATGGATTTTGTGTAATGTGGACACCTGCCACTAGAAACTGGGCTCAAACCCCTAAGTCATTTCACAGAGGCCACCCAACAGCTGTTCAGCAGTAATGACTTTGGGGCATGATTGACCTAGGTCAGATTTAAACATGTAACTTCAAGCTGATAGGCTCCATATGTCAGTACTAATCCCCATAACCACCCACGCCTTCTGCTTTCTTATTCTTGCGTGTGCTTGTTTCTGGCTGATCTTCTAAAGCCCATCTCTGAGCCTAAAAGATTCTTCCCCTCTACCTCGTGCATCAGCCTCATCCAGGATGAAGTGTACTTTCAATTATTTTCCCCCTCTACCATACTTTCCTATGGTGGGTCATCTCTTCCTTTTCTTCAGTCATGCAGAGTCAACCTTTTTTTATCCTAAATTGTCAGCAATGGCAACTGGGTTTCAAACAAAGGATAAGCAGAGGATATTTTTTTTCAGGGCCTGTCCCTTTTCAAAAATGGGGCTGCACTTTGCATTGATGATGCTGTTCTCTGCTGTTATCCCTTCCAAAAGCAACATGCATTTTGTTTCTACCAGTCTGGGCATATACACAAGCTGGGGTCTCCTACATAGCTGGGTGCAACTGGCAGCCCAGGTGGTCAGCATTTCATTTCTTTTAAAAGCTGAGGTTCCAAACTGAACACAGCTTTAACTCATATCCTGCTTGGGACCTTTGCACATCAAGAAAAGATCACTCAAAAAATTAGGACCCAATTCCACTGTACCGATTTTAACAGGATGCATGGCCTGAACCACCTGCTAAAGGGCAAAAATCTCTTTTATGGGTTACTCTACGTGCTGAGGAGATCACAAAGGAAAACCTCTGTAAGAAACTTCAGGGCAGTTAGGGCCAATCAGGGAATGCAGAACATCTCTGTTGAGGAACTAGAAGAAAGAGTTTTGCTTGGAGCAATCTTCTTTGCTGCATCTCAGACTGTGAAAAAAAATTCCTTAAAATAATAATTGCTCAGATAATCGTGATGCACTGGCCATGCATATAGAAACAGTGTTGTCCCCTGTAGCTTTCTGCCTTTATTTTTGTTGTATTCCACTTATTTTTATTATTTGTACATACTCTGAGACTCAGCTAGTGACCCTTCTTCTAGTTATCAGAGAAGAGTCCTGAGATGCAAAGTTCTGGGCAGTAGGATCTATGTCTGATTTTTCCCTCCTCACGGGGATGTTAAATCTACATTTTACAGCATAAGGCCCCTTTATCTAAAAAGGCTTCTTCAAGCACCAAATTAAACACACAGGGAGAAGTAAGGCCTTTCAGAGGAGGGTAGCCAAAAATAGAAGAAAAAAACCCCACATTTCACCATTTGTTTTGAAAACACCAAAAAATGATTAAAACATATTATAAATGAAACCAAACTAAGAAAAAAAATATCTTACCATATGAACAAATTCCCTGCCAAGTTCCATTTTTAAATCAAAGCCATTTTAGGCTCATATGTCGAAAAAGAGAGTCTTAAACTAACAAACTTATGTAACGGATTTTAAAAAACTGCACAGACGTGCTTAACTGAAATTGCCAAATCTGTTCGGACTACATGAGGAGAGAGGAGGAGGAAAGGGAAGGACGTACAAAGGTTTAGGATTCATCTGTGCAACTGCCCCCAAGTTGAGACTCCCTTTGAAGTTGGTTCCAGCTTTCAAGGAGCCAAGAAAGATGACTCACTCCGATCTAGTTCCTCCCCCTGCCCCCTTTCAGTAGACCTCAAAATTTGAGACAAATACAAAAGGGATTCCTTATCCATAGTAAAAATTATTAACTTAGATGT
>NW_008664288.1:66778-68840 GCF_000695815.1 Acanthisitta chloris | reverse complement strand
AGGTGGGTGAGTAAGGAGTGAGATACAAATCCACAAAGACTCTCAAACACAAACCAAAAGGTTAGGAAGCTTTTGGGGTTGGCAGAAAAATATAGACTGTAAACTAGAACAAAGAGATTAATCGAGTGGTAAGCAAAACAGTGTTAAGTAGCATGAACAGAAAAATGTGAATGACAACTCAGTACTTGTATATCTAACCCAGCTTTTGGAGAGTTCTTTTCCACCTAAGAAACATCAGGTTGTGCTTCAGCTAAGAGGCTATCAATACATTCTTCTAAGCATGTATAAGAAAATATAAATGGTAAGAGAAAGGATTACTCAGCCTGTTGTGTTGCAGCAGAAAAGGCAAAACTGGAGGTCTCAGCCTGTCAAGCAAGGACTCTCTGCTTCAAGCATTGCATGTCTTCTTTCCCCCTGAAAAGCATTCTGATACTCCAATCCCACACAACAACAGTTCCATGACTTCCCATGACCTTCCCTCCATGAAGAATCGAAACGTGCGACCTGCCTTGTACCTGTCCCTTTGAAATTCTCCAAAGGCCAAGTGGAACATCCTCTGACCTACTCAGGTGCACTTGATCCTATCTTCATGCCAAGTTTTGGGTGGCCAGGAAGGCCTGCTCACCCTCTCTCAGGTTGCCCAAGTGACCTTCCAAGTCTCCTTAAGAGTCATTCATGTTTCTTCATCTGACACCTGCCAAGGTCAACTAGAAGTTCCCCTTCAACAGGTTTCTCAATCAAGTTTTGTTCCTTTAGGACTTCAGTGTCAGCAGCAATGACAAATTTAGATCTGCATCTGGTAACTGCATGGCCTTACTTCCCTGGCACGTCTCTGTGCTCACCTTCCTGTGTTCAGACAAGACTGTGTCTGGATCCAGGTTTAAAAAGCCCTTCAAACCTCATAGCTGGTGAGGTGGTTCAGGGGCAGTGTCCTGATTGAAGCCTCTCCCTGTACTAATCTGACAAGAATGCTGTGAAGACCAAAGGGTAAAGAGTTATAATTGCTTAGTATCATAATTATTGGAGGGCAAAGGGGGTTCTGCTGCTTTTTAAAAATTAAAAATGTGTTCAGGTTCAAGAATGCTTCTCTGTTAAATTTACACAGAAAAATAATCTCAGCTCATAATGATGAACAATGACTTAACATGAAAAATAAATCACAGCTAGAAGGCAGGTCCCAGGACTGTGCAGTCAGTAGAAGATATAAAATATAAGAAAAGATACAATAGGGCCACAATAAACTATCCACATTTGGTGGCCTAAATCACTCTCTCTGTTAACTCCTGTACAACCCAGACATCTGTAGATGTTTCTCCCAGTCACACTTCTGCAACCACAAGGCGTAAGAAACACACTGTCAGTGATCCATTCTCTACCCCACTGCCTTCTGTGAAGAGCACGAGTGTAACCCAGACACACTGTCAGTGATCCATTCTCTACCCTACTGCCTTCTGTGAAGAGCATGAGTGTAACCCAGGGAGAATTCGCCTGTCTGGGACGAGGGAGTTAAGAAATCACCTCAGGAATGTCTCATTACAATTGGATTTGCAGACTGTTTATACAGGCACATGCAGCGCTACTCTTTAGATTCCTTGTTTAGATTAAGGTCTGTGCATGTGAGGCACTGAAGATCCAGGTTCCAAGGAGCTGTCTCTCCCAACAGCACTGAACCACCACTGTGTGCTGCCAGGCACATAGAAAGGGCATGATGCTTTCAGCCTCTTTTTCCCAAAAGCAAAGGCTGGATCAACGGTTTCTTGGAAGGTCCCAACAGCAAGTAGCAGTCAACTCAGACTGAGGAAGGTCCACTTTTGCCCATAGCTTTAAACTAGGAATTGCCAAGTGATGCTAAGGTTGGACTTGACCATCTTGGAGGTCTTTTCCAACCTTATGATTCTATAATATGCCATCATCATCCCCAAAGGGAGAAGTTGTAACAGGTGAGCCTGGCCAAATCTTTAAAGATCCTGACCAAATCTTTAAAGATCCTGACCAAATCTTTAAAGCAGATTGAGAATCCCTAGGGAAAGTGGCAATGAAACAAAATGCCCAAGCTAAATCA
>NW_008664288.1:42160-66751 GCF_000695815.1 Acanthisitta chloris | reverse complement strand
AGGAATGTCATTATTTACTTCCCTAACCTATAAACATTAAGCAGCCATGGGATTTGTTCAATACCGAAAGAGGACTGGGACATTTGAGCTATACTATACAGCCAAATACCAGCAAGACAAGAGACTGAAATATGACTTCATTTGCATTTCCAATTGTATAAAGCCTTATATGTTGTGTAGCTAGACGATGAATTTGGTTCAAAGGTCTTAGATGACTGATCTTTGAAGGTCCTAATGCTCTTGGTTTTTAACTGCTTCCAAGGAAGTTGTGGGTGCTCAGCAGCTTATCATAATGATATGCAGAGTCGTACATATTCTGATCTTCAAGATTTTAAATTCCAGTAAAAAACCATAATGAAATTGGCACTTTTGTTTAATAAATTAAATAATAACAATAAATCAAATGTACAACTTCTCCAGCTTTAGTTCACCTTTTATGCATGCGTAGAAGCCTCTTTCTGGGTAGAAGAGCAGGGCTGTGCTGGGAAAATGAGTAATCTCCAGCTGGGGCAATGTACAAATAAAAAATTTTAATTTGATCAAGGGAGTGATATCTCTTCCTTTCTCAAATTGGTATTTACTGCCAGATATGGGAAAGCTGTGACTCAAATCTGTAAATGCTTCTGAAAACATGATGGCTCGCAATAGAATGTGCAAGCACTTACTTACAACTACCTCTTTGAACAGAAGTAGAGAAGGAAGCATGGTCTAGGGGATTGTTAGGCATTGCAAAATTATAAAAAAAATTCCATCAGCCCCACAGTGAATATCTACTCCAGAGCAGTTAGCCTTCCACAGCTGTCTGGCACCACTGGCCTGACAGGTCAGTGATGAAGGACAGTGGGAAGAACAAAGATCTTTTAAGCTCTCCATCAACAACCTGCCAAACAACAAACTCCCCACATCCCTTCACCCTAGAGAAAACTAAGGTTTTTCAAGACTTGTTTAGAACAAACTGCTAAGAAACAAGAACACCTGAGCACTATCCTCTGAAATCAGTGTGACATAGTGAATCCCAGGGCAAGCAAATCTGTATGAACACTTCTGACCAGTTGGAGGAGAACTTGGTTTTCCACAGGGCTAAAAACCCATGAAAAAGTACAGTAGGAGACAATTAAAATGCATCACCACACTACAGCGATGCTGTGTTCTTTTAATGGGCCCATTCCTTTAACAGATGTTTGAGCAGTGGGCTGCAGCCTACTATAGCTGAAACCCACAGAAAACCGACGCGCGCATTGTTCAGTTTTTGGAAAGTGCTCTGTGGCCTTTTAGAGCTGCAGTTTAAATGCAACCCATACCTGATCCCAGCTCCCAGGAATAATTAAGAGCCAGTGCCAACATTTATTCCAATCCTGATTTACAGTTCTTGTCAGTATAAATACAACTGTCCTTTTCTGCCACAGGGAAGGGTGAACAGCCGTACAAAAAAAAATGCAAACCAGCTTGATCTTTTACCCAGAGCACTGCTGAGTAACGAATCCTTTAACCATGCCAGTTTGGGAAGGAACAACAAAGACAACAAGCATTTTATTCTGGGAAGTGTTGCATATTGAGACCCTGAATCTTCTTCAGACTTGAAAAATGCTGATGGAATTACTGAGCTCTTTATTACAAATACACACAATGAACTTTTGAAAAAATTGTGTTTAGACATACAGTGCATTTTGCTAGGTCTGTGACACTAAGTGAGAAAATATTCTTTTTAACACAGTTCTTAAATAACCTGAAGTCCAGTTTTGACAATATAAACATTCAAAGAAGTTCCTACTATTATGGATACTTAGCTAAACTGAACTTCCTAGAACTTTAGCTGTAAGTACTCAGGCAACGGTTAAATGGACAAAAAACAGATGAAGAGTCTGAAGCTATCTTCAGAAAAGCTGGTCCCATCAGTCAGCTTTGCCTTTCATTTCAAAAAGTCAGCATTAAATGTGAGATTTCATTCTCTGCTTTCAAATTCACTCCACTGTATGATCTAGTAATTTTCTGCCTCAGTTTCCCCTTGCCACGAGGGAATAAATTCAGTTGTAAAATAAACTGTTTTAAAATGACAATATGTGACTGACACGGTAATTTTCTGCCTCAGTTTCCCCTTGCTACGAGGGAATAAATTCAGTTGTAAAACAAGCTGTTTTAAAATGAAAATATGTGACTGACACAAGGAAAAAGCACTGGATCCCTACAACACAGTTCAAAGAGTGGGGAAGACTCTGAGATTTCATCAGTCCTAAGATAGTATCTCAGCAGGATACTGAGAGCCTTAGCATAAAGGTTGTACATCTAGTGAGTTTTCTTGCAACTTCTGTTCATATTTCTGAGAACTGGGCATCCTTTGGAAAAGGAAAATCAGGCTAATATAGAAAAGAAGGGCTCTAAAGGGAGCTTAAAGAAATCTTGTTTGCTGCAAGCTCCTCTGTTGATCATTGAAGCACAAAGTTTAAATGTTTTTAGCCAAACCTTTAAAACTACTTCTATGTTGTGGATCTCCTCAGAGCCTTTTGTCCTTTTTAAATCTAATAGCAAGACAGATAAACTGCATTAGGTACAAGCAAACCAGATCAGCATGCCGGCGGAGCAGATGGAGCACAGATGGAGGACACACCTGACCTCAATGCTAGAGCAAAAGGAATTTGTATAACTTAGAATCAGTTCTAGGCATTGGGATGTCAAATGCTGCTGCCACCCAGCTCTCTATCCACCACTGCTATAATGTTGCCTGAAATGCTCATGAAGCAGATTTTGAAGTGCTATGGCTCAGAGTTCAAGGTCATAAACCTAATCATAAGCTGTGATGGTTTAATTGAAAATGTTTGGTAATGAACTGTTCAGGGGTTGCTTCAAAAGAATGTCAGATACTTGTAGAGTTGGGATAAAGCAGTCAGCTTGTGCAGGTAACTTTGCTTACCACACCAGAGCAAGTTGTCTGCACTCATGAGTCAAAATTCCTGGCTTTTCTGCACACCTGAAGTGAATTTCTCCCTTTGAAACCCAGTGCCATAGCAGAAAATGCAAAGCCAGAGAAACCTGGGCTTTCTCACTACCCCCTCATCAGCCATGGCCCCAGAGTCTGGGCTCATTCTCTCCATATCTCTTTTTAGCTACTTGTATAGTCTACAGCGAGGGCTTTTACATTTTTGCAAGAATTATCTATAAAGTACCCTTTATAAATTAGAGAAATATACATACAGGAGGGAACTGGTGGCACAGAAAAAATAAGGCTGAGGTCTGAAATGGTATTTGATTTCTATTTCCTAGGAATTCAAACCAACTTTATCACCCACTTCATCTGTTATGAAGAGTGGAAGCTCAATTACCTGAATATCAGGCAACTCCCTTCATAAGTATTTGGCCAGTCAAAATTCAGATTATGTAGGCATTTTTCATTGGAATAAACAGGCTATGAAGGACACAACTCAATCTGAGATAAATGGTGGTATTTGATTTCTATTTCCTAGGAATTCAAACCAACTTTATCACCCACTTCATCTGTTATGAAGAGTGGAAGCTCAATTACCTGAATATCAGGCAACTCCCTTCATAAGTATTTGGCCAGTCAAAATTCAGATTATGTAGGCATTTTTCATTGGAATAAACAGGCTATGAAGGACACAACTCAATCTGAGATAAATGGAAATTGCATGGAATAAACAGGCTATGAAGGACACAACCCAATTTGAGATAAATGAAAATTATTCTGCATTCTAAACTAAAATAAAAATTACTGAACTTGAAACTTTAAGTGATACTTGGACTCCAATCTGCTTATTCCAAAGTGCAAGCACAGGCCTCGGTGTCATTTCCACTATCACTTTCTTGTTTTCTTCTTTCTGTACTGCATACCATACGACAGAACATATCATGAAACTGAGTATCATCTGGGTGCATACAACTAGGATGACTTGAGATTTTTCCAATAGAACATATGGCCATTGGAATATGCCGATTTATCAAAAGTGAAGCACTGAAAATACAACAATTTCAATGAAATTTTGTTTAGGGAAAAAATTGAATGATCTGCTACAATCAAGTCAATATTGCATCTCAATATTGCACCTTCTAAAGGGTTTTTTTATTCACATGAAATTGCACAATAGAAATTAAAAGTAGAAGTCAGAAAAAATGTACTAAGTTTTTAATGGACTATCAATTAATTTTTTGGAGCAAAACCAGTGGCATTTATGCCAGAAAAGGAAGAAAACACACACCAGCCCCCCCTCCCCCTCAACCAACCCACAGAATCCTACAAAGCTCTGGAAACCTGAAAATGAATTCTCACCATTCACATCTAGTTCTGCACACATGCTAAAAGAAATAAAAATCAGTTCAGCTTTGTTATGCAAATAGAGTGGGATAGTTGGAGATAGGTCTGTATTTCCTAAATGCCATGGAGCTGCAATGTTTCAGGACCATCTGGGGAGTGACAAGAAGAGGAAATAACCAGAAAGAAATACTGTGGCTTAGTGAGCTGGGTATACAAGATCTCCTGCCGAAATGCTACCTATATGAACTTAAGCACTACAAGTGGAGTCTACTCCAGTCCCAGGGCTACAGTAATTTCAGAAGTGGCATCAGGATCAGTGTGGGCTGGGACAACAGTGTCCCCTGCAAAAGGGAGTACATGGGCTGAGGTTGCACAGTTCCTCTGACTTTTTGCCTGTCACTACAAAACTGGGTCTGCAAAAGAGTCTTGTCTGGACTACACAATTGAAGGATGAGACTGTCCCTCTTGACTGTCCCAGGCTTCTAAATGCTACTGCAGATCAGGGCCAGATGGATCTGTGTTTCCCAAAGTACCACCACTAAGCCCACACCCCTTTATGCAAGTTAGCACAAGGATCAAGCTAAGTATTTCAAAACATGGAAACATAGCAGAAACCATACAGATACATAACCTGAGGTTAAACTCCCCTAACTAGCCCTCAAATCTCTTTCCTGATAATATGCTAAGCCTCCAGCCCTGCATTTGTCTAAGCAGTATGGCTCTTGAAGAAGAAACATTACATTTTGCTCTCACTCCATGGGGGGTAGAACCACCATTCCCATAGCAATCAGAAAATGAAAGACATATGAGGACATAGTTCAGGCATGAGAAAACCTTACCCTAATTGCTGATTACAAAAGTACCATAATGTGCTAGAGAAGAAAGGATTCCTGAGAACATCAGGACAGGACATTAGCAGATTAATATTAATCTCTAGAGTTCCAGATTCATTTCCTGTCCATGCTAATGTCCTCTTGATTACTGCAGAAAACAATCACACAAAAAAGTTCAATTACAAACATGAGAAGAGACTTAAAATATTAACATTTTTGAAGCTTTCAACCAAATATGTATAATTAAATGAAAACCTAGGCTAATGCAGTGTTAAAGTTGAGATTTTAATTGTGCAAAGGTCATGGAGTTTAGCATCAAAGTTTATCAGTACATTTAATCATACTGGGCCAAATTCTGCTCTCCGTTACACTGGCATAAACTTGGAACATCTATACTTTATTAAGTAGAATTACTTTGTTGTCATGCTGTATGAGTGTGCTTAAACGCTAGAACTTCCTCACAATGTATGCAATGCACAAAACACTGCAAGTGCACTAAAAGGCACATTGCAGACATGAGAGAAAGCATAGTTGAATTGAATTACACAGTCTATGCAGAAGTTCAATAAAAGAGGAAAAAAAAAGAAAAGAAGAAAAAAGCACTGCCTTTTCAATTGCATGAGACTTTATCATTTGTCAAGTTATTTCACACTGTCCAGGACAGCACGATGAAAAATTGTATCCCATGCCTGCAAGACAGCAGAAGCATATTCATTGTACTGTTGCACAAGCAATATCTGAATCTTCACACTGAGTTAGCATCATTGCACAATTAAAGACCTATATTCAAAAGATGGCCTCATTTTGTCTATCTAACCTCACACTGTCTAGTCAGACTTGCATATGCACTGTCAACTACCCACCAGAACCACAAGGGATTGAGCTGTTGTTTTCCTGCAGAGAACAATGTGCTGAAACCCAAAAGCTTTTGCACCTATGAACAGTTCTGTTTGTGAGCTAAGGGTAGCAAACATGTGTGCTTGCCTGCACCAAAATTGCATGTGAACAAATCTCTCTTGAAGCCCATCTAAAAATCTGGTATAAAATGTCCTCGTTCTCTTTTAAAAGACAACATAATTTAAAACAGGAGAAAACAGAATAATAATGTACTTTATTGGAATAAGTAGGTCATCAAAAAATAAATGCGCCTACGTTTATTGGAACGTCTAGTCCTCATAAATGGCTTAATGGATTTTTTTCAAACTTACTAAAACATTATTCACCTCTGAGCTTAGAATAAGCTTGAGAAATTTCAGCCAAAAAGGTAATTGTTTCAGAAAGTTATAAACCACCAAAGATAGGGGGATTGCAATAAAAGTGCTGTCTCAACCATAACTACAATAAATACAGCTAATGAATAAATGTGGTCTGGCAAGAACAAATAAAATATGAAAAGTCTGATGTGGCCTCCACAAAATGCAGGAAGGTAATTGAGTGAGTAAATGTCAAATGAAGGATAATCATGTCCTCTTCCTGAAGAATTCATCGCAGTGCAGGATTCAGTAAAGGACTTCAGGACCCAAAAGCAAGATAGCTACATTTTGAAGGAAAACCTCTCCTCATTTATTAACAGCAGTCATCTCCAAAGCCTGCAAGCAATAATGATGCATCAAAGATCACATATTACTACAACTCCCTGCACTGGTGATCTCTAGCTGAAACACTGACAAGACCCTACCTTCCTTCTCTTCCCCAGCTTCCTGTGCTCAAATGGCACCAATCTATACAAACAGCCAAATACTGTCTTTCCAGTGGCAACTTCTTCTGTGCAACCCTATAACTTAACTCCTATCTTAGTCATCCTGGGTATCTGCAGTATGATTATGTGTACACATCACATCTCTGTGCTCTAGAACTGTACAGACAGGCAGACTCAGACAGGCACTGCTTTCAAATCACATTACCATCTTATGACAGTCACAAGTCCCTGTTTATACACATGCAGGTGCAGTCTCAAAAACCTTCTACAAAGGGTGCAGTTATTTTAAACTGGATTCAAATTCCCACTGTAAATAACCAGAAGGTGTGCATTCCCTAGTTCCATCTAGACACGACCAAAATTGTCCTCTACCAATCTTCTTGAAAAATATAGTGCAGAAATCTTGGGATAAAAGCTAATCTCACATCACTTGGATTCAAGATACGTAGACAGAAAATTACAAGAAAACCTTCAAAATGACCACTGATTCTGCCTTGAAATCCATCCACATCCATACTTCAGCATGACCTTTTGGTTCAGATGTGGAATGTGATACTTCAATTAAAATGTTCTCCATGTCCTAAGGCATCGTTTAAGGAGGATTTGGCAACTGAGAGACATGTTGTTTATGCCTCAACTGCCTGGATGTTATAAACTTCACCACCAAAATAAACTAACAAAATTGAACAAATTCCCAATTGTGACAAACTATAACAAGTTGTTCAACTTGTGAAATTGTAAGTGAAAAGGAATTAGAACTCCATCTCACATCTGATATTTATACTTTCCAGGTAGTGAAGTCAAGGGAGCATTTAAATGAGGAAATGATGGGGGAAGCCCTTGTATAATCTCAGCCTGTTATAATCTCTGCTGTTAAGGATGCTGGATCATAATTTCTTTACACAATTCTGCTGAACTTCGTGCAGAAAAAGGAAAGAAAGTACGTAACAAAATAATCCACAATCGCCTTAACTAGTGTTGCGCTTGCAAACAGTGACACAGTTATTTAAACATTAAACCATTAAAGCTTTAGTTCAATCAAGGTCCTCCTCAAATCCTATATCTGAGCAGCCTTTTGCAGGTGTTTTACTAGGTAAAATCCCATAAATGTCTCATTTTGTAATTCATTATGCCATAGACTCTGTATAGAATACCATCTTCATCTCTCTCTGAAAAACTTTCATTGGGAGTTGCCAGAGAACTGAACTAACTCTGTCAAACAAAGTCTCTGGAGAAATGCAACTCAATGCTTGTGCTGTCATCTTTTCAATTAAAAGGCTCCCAAAACCAACTTCTTGCTATTTTTAGGAGTTCTGAATTGCCATTAATCTGATTTAAGGCACAGGAACTTGCTGGGAATTTCTCTACCAAACCAGTTTTTTTTGATGTGGTCCTTCTGGAAAATATAATTAAATAAAAAGAGATAAATATGAAATCATGGTATGTTATTTCATCTTTTAACTATTTCTTACAGGATGCCATGTAAAGCACTTCCAAAACACTTTACACTTTAGATGTTTTATGATTCAAAACCCCCAGAGAAGGAGATCTGTTACTAGAAGGGTCATTTCCATTTAATTTGGTTTAAAAGTTCGTGTTTGAAATTTTAGAATCTCAACACCCCTGTAGAAATACTTAACCACACACAGCGATAAAGCTCTAACTTACATGAATTATCACAAAGGGCTGGATATTTTGCAAGTATAACTTAGCATGTTTCAACTAAGATCTAAATAATCATACTGATTTTACAACATCTAAAAATGTGGCCAGACATTCTTTTGGCTAGTCGATATGCTATTTCAACAGCTTGGTATTTTATCATTTCCTTCTTGCTTGATTCTTAGAGCCATCTTTTCTCTATCAGTGTCACTAAATGTACCATTTGGAAGCACATAACAGTCAAAACACAACATAAAGGAGAGCTTTTCTCTATGCCTGGACTGGTGACGTAGGTATCTTCTTCTGAGAGGCTGTTTATCAAGCCAAGCTATGCTGACTGTTGAATGGCTGAAGTTCATATTGCAGCTGATTTGTCTGCTCAGTATTTCAGTGTGAATGTGAAGCCCACACCAAGCATGCCATCCTTCAAATCCCTCTCATCCCTGCTCAGCAAACACAGCACAATGACAGCCCTGTGGCTTTCAGTGCAATGCTCGTTGTGCAAGCTTTCTCTATACTTTACAACTCAGCTGAAATTTCCTATTTTTCTAGTTCCCTCTTACACCCCCCTCTCGATACTTGTGCATTTCTCAGTACTTTGAAAGAAGCAGACTGGGGCCACGTCACTTCCTTACATGCTTCATACAGGAGAAGCCTAGAGGGCACTCACAACTCTGGTGGGCAAGCTGGCAAGCCTTGGAGGTGGCAACTAAGATCTTTAGAGAAATTGTTATAATCAAACGTAACAGCAGGCAGCGCCCGGAATTTTAAAAGGCATCCAGTGCCAAAGGAACGACCCTAACCTGCTAATGTGCTCTTGAAAATACCTTCAGGCAATCAGTGACAACTTTAAACATCTAAATGTTTATGATAATCTGGCATCCAACAATTAGATCCCTCCACTGCAGAGTTTTTGTCAACAGGAAAAGTGACAACAGTATGCATGTGTTGTCAAACGCAACATATAAAACACTGCTGTAAGGGCTGACATTCATCTCATCCTGAATATCGAGGTATGATCCAGAGAGGCTACACTGTCCATCATGCAGCAATCCACTATCTGGTTCTAGGTATCAGATCATCCCTGCATGCGACAGAAATAACTGCATTCTATTTTCTTTCTGTATGAAGCAAGGGTGTCTGTGAAGCTCCAGACATTATTTGCCCCAGGCAAAATTTCCATTTACTTCAAGGGTTCAGAAAGTATTGTTCATTTACTTTAGTTTGTTCATTTACTTTATTAAAGCATTTGTTCCAGTTTCAAAATATGGCAAATATGACAATTATACAACATGTCTAGTGAGTGACATGTCTGGGTATCACCAACAATTGGGATGGCAGGTGTTTTGAATCCTTGTTTTATGGAAAAAAATCACTGTTCAGGAAATTGTTTCGTTTAGCAAATAATGTTCACAAATCAAAGAATTTAAATAGGTTCTTCCTAAAAATAAAAATAAATATGAAACCTAAACCCAACGATTACGTCAGATAAGCAAATGGTTAAACCCAGTCAGAAATCAGAGTTGCTCTCCACTTTAATTTGATTTTGCTCTCTAAAGAAGAGCACAAATCTCTGCTCTTACAGGGAGCTAAATACCAGCTATTCCTGAAGCATTATGAGAGTGAAGAAAGGGTTCAGGAGAGCTTTCTTCTCTCAACCTCTTTATTTATCCGATTGGGATCAGGTAAAACACAGTCATTAGCACTTGCTTAGCTCAAAAGTCCTGGGTGCATTGTGCCCACTGGCATCTTTGGACTCCCGAGGGGGATGACTGTCTGTTGAAGAGCAATGCCAGACTCCTCCTATTCCCCCCGTTCCTGCTGGCACCCTGAGGCAAGCATCTGGGACTGTACGCTGCCCCTCTCTGAAGCAGGTGCAAAGAATGGTAGTCAGCGTGTTTGCTCCCCATGAGCCTGCTGCAGGCAGACAGAAAAGCCTGGAAATCCCTCCAGTAACCCTCCCGGGGGAGAATGAGAATTTAGCCAAGTGCACTTAAGACCAAAATTGTTGCAGAAAGGAGACACATACACTTGTTAAAATCCGTCTGCAACATTCCCTCCCATCCTCCCCTTACTGTGGACCGATCTGGATTTCTAAAGAGTATAATTATGTCTTGCACAATGATTATGAGCTTTGGGAGCTCTCAGAGAAAATTTCCTCACTGCACATGTGGCCATTGGCTGACATACCAAACACATATCACTCCATTTTTTAATTTTTTTTTTTAAACTCTAAATTTTGCTGAGAGAGGAGGGCCAAAGAGAAAGGACACACATCCAAGCCCAGGGCCAGGTTCTGCACTATGCTGGTGTGTCCCGCAGAACCAAAGAGAAAAGCTGTAAGAATGGCCTTTGTTTTCTAACACTTTTTCCTGTCTGCCTTCCCACTACCAACAGCAGGATGTCTCATCTATCTGTATATCACCAACAGACCCTACACCAAGAATGTATCGACAGACACTTGATTTGCCTCACTCATTTTGTTTTCCTCTAACATACATATGAAATAGATTCTGTCTTCCCTAAAGTAGATGCTCAGAATTCACTGTATGCCCATGTAGTGGCATCAAGGTTTATAATCATTGTCAAGGTACCTGGAAGCTTTAAAAAACCACCACTGACTGACAAAATGCTAACAGCAGAAATTACTATAATACACTATCCTCCTTTCTAAATACATCACTGATGGGCTGGACATCAACTTTGTCAATGGGAGATGGCTTTGTACTGAGTACAATTAATGTTTTTATTAAAAAAAGTCTTTCCTGAATGAGAGAACACATTGCCCACTCATGTGAAAATGGCACCACTATTTATCACAAATGATACAGCCAGTCAAGAATAAAACAAATTATTTCACCTGCATGCTGTGAAAATTTCAAGGCACCTGCACTCAGTAAAATGGAAGGCATGTAAGAATAGCATCAGTCAGCTTGTACGCCTGAGGGTAATGGACATCATCCTTTTTCCCATCCCAGTCACCATCTTTTCCATTTCCAAAGGGCCTCCAAAGATGAAAATGAACTTGACAATCATTCTGCAAGGCAAACTGATCCTGATTCTCCCAGTCACTTTGTAATTCACTGCAGATGGTAAGAGTGAGATGTTTACTGGCTGGCAGGTAATGAGCCTCGTTGTAGATAATAGTGATGGACGGGCAATCTTGCCTGCTGACAAGGAGGCAACTCAACATGGGCACATGGCATTCATCCATGACTTCATGTAAAAGGATAGCTGTGACAATGTACACAGGTTATAAACTACCCTCCTCTGTTAATGTCAGCATGCAGCTATACTTAAGCCTTTCCAGTTCACGTTTAAGTAGCATAGAATTGATCCTGATTGTCCATGAAAGTAGAACAGTCTGATTTGTGACCTAATGTTTACTCTTCTATAAGAAGAAACTTGATCTGTTTAAACATCTAGATATTCCCTCTTCCCAGGTAATGCCATTCATCACAGCTGTCAGTGCTTCTTTAAAAGAGAAATGACCCTCAGGCGCAGTATGAAACTCCATGGAAGAACTACATACACCTTTGCCAAAAGAAGACATAGCTCTTTTTTTTTTTTTTCTGGGCTTGTATACACTTTCTGAAAGGCCTACACATAAATCAGTATTTCTATTTCCATCCCCACCCCCATATAAAGCAACTTGTATTAAGACCTACACACTGTCCTGTTTTTTTTTAATCTCAGACATAAGGGTAGTGGATTTGGACAAGCTCAGCCATTTGATGAGATATACTTTAGCAGCTGGTTCCAAGGGAAAATCAGAGTAATTCAGAAATGCAACAGAAGATAACAGAAAAGCTCTAACTCCATTTCTTCTCTCCTTGTAACTTTATGGAGTAAAAATAAAAAATCATACACTCCCAAATACCACCAAAGTCTTTTGTTTCACCAGAATATATTCCTCTTGAAGAAAGTGGGTATGGCTAAAATTCAGAAAACATGTGTTTAAAAAATGTATTTGTTCATAGATATATGTATATGTAAATATACACACATTTAAACATGGATATTGTTATTCCACAGATAGACACTTGGTTTTCCTATTCTGAATCGAATATCCTTTTCCTACTTCCCTAGTGAAATCTGATCATTTGTACTGTACCCAGGCTTCAAGACGTGATAAACGATCCCAGTGCTATGCAAGTTTCATCCAAAACCTGTCTCTTCATAGATTCACTCCACATATTCTTTCTACTTTAAAGACTCATGTGATCATCGCTTTGATCCTTTCTCCCTCAGCTCTATTAGGGGCACCATCTCTTCAGGGCTTGCAGCTTATAAAAAGACCACCATATTTTGATATGCTTTTGATGTTGTCTTCCAAAGTATCTTTGATTTTTAAGTTCTGTTCAACTCTTTCACCATTAACCTTGATTTCACTTAGGAATTAATAGATCTATAGTTTTACTGGAAGGCTAATTTAGAAATTCTGTTTTCTCTGGCACTATTTTCCCCCTCTTTGCTGGAAAGGCAGGTGGAACAGTACAAAGAAAGTGACCAGTGTTTCCAAATTAAAAAAAAGAAACTATAGATAAAGTAATACCTTTCTTGAGTTTTGAGGTGTGCTTATTGAATCATTAAGCTGCCAGCAAATGAAGTGGTTCTGCAGTATGATAATGAGTCAAATGGACCTTCCACAAGGCCACTGGTGACTGAGAGCTGTTACTAATGGATGACTACTCAATAGGACTGTGGTCTCACTCCGGTGCTTGAAGACTAAGTCTCCCCCACACAAGACACTTGCATTTCCTCTTCTTTTGACACTGAAGCTGAAAAGGCCAAAGGAACTATATCGTTTGAAGTAAACAAAACATAAAGCAGCAAAACACATTCTCAAGAGGAGAAACTGGCACTGTCTTTCAAGTCTCTTTAGTAGGCATTTTCAATTTTTAGCTTATGATATTAGAGATTTATTCCCCCTCCTCAGGCACCACTAAGTGTGACTGAAGATTCATTTTTGCTGGTATAAAGAGACAGATGAAGGCTAAAACCAGGTCAGCCATACACGCGCGCACACACCACCCCCACCCCAGGATTTATTTATACACCCTAACTACGTTCAGGTGACATTCAGATACATTTCAGGTTCTTAAAGAAAAAAGCTACACCTATGGAAGCTGCATCTCAGTATGTCTTTATTTAAAACTATCCTGCTTTTCCTCCATGGCACTGTTTATCTCCTATTCATTAGAGGAACAACTCAGAAGACTTTAACCCCTCTCCTCACTTAAATAAAACTGCTTCTGATGGAGAGGAATACACATAGTCCTTGCAGCAGCTGGCATTGGCATACCCATCCTTTTCAGTAACTGCATAGGGCCATCACTGCAGCCTGTTGCCTTTGCTAAGGCACCACCAGCACAGTTTAAGGGTTCCTTCCCAAGAGCACTTGTAATGCTACCACAATTAACATTCTGGGCTAACACTCTAACACCTAACCCTTGGGACACCCGGAGCTTCTGATAAGACACCGCGATGAGAGAATCCAAATGCAGCTCATCAGATACGTGCCCTTTCCAATGCTCCTTCCTATCACTCATCACACTTGCTATCTAAAACATCTTTGGCACAGAAGCACAGGCTGGGCGCTACATGACCTGTTCACAGCATTTCTCACCCTCCATCGCTTAAGTGCACAGTCTAACATTGTAGCTAGAGAGTCCCACCCGGAGCTCTCCGCTGAGCCCCGTGGCCCGGCGCGGTTCCTACTCTATCACGCCTTTCCCAGAATCTTAGCCCCGCTGGAAAGCATTCAGCATTGAGAGGACCCGTCTTTATGCTGATAACACTAAAATATAAAATAATGCCAACAGCTGGTGCTACAAATGGCTTTTAAAAACGATGTTCATTCACTAAAATTCCTCTTGCTACTTTTGACATGAAACACGCAGTCTCTAATTATTCTGATCAAGACGGTGAAATACAAAAACAAACTTTAATTGTGTTTAACAGATATTTAATCAGGACTCACTGAACTACAGATTAAAGCTGAAATTCATAAACCATAATTACCCAATTGTCGCAAGCTTTTTGGTCCACATTCTGCTTCCGTCTGGGCGTCTGGCACTTTGCCCCGAATTTCTTTTAGTGTCTTCTCAGTTTCATTGCTGTTCATGTTTTCCAGCAGAGATTTAGCACAGACTATAAAATATCTGTTCTTGGCAACTTTATTAGTTGTTTTTTCTTAAAAAGATTATATTCCACCTATCCCCATTCTGGGGCTGAATGAACAGGCATATGCCATGGGTTATTTCTTGTCATCAGCTGTCCTTTCCACCTGCCATGGCCCATGGTATTCACCTATCCTACTCAAGCTCTGAATCCCTGACCACAGCTGTGCAAGCAGAGCATCATCCGGATATTGCTTGGAGTATGCCATCTGACATACCTACCACGAATTACTCCTTCCTTCCTCCAGAGACAGAAGTGGGTGCAATATGGTTTCCTGTTTTGGTAGAGGCTTTTTTTATGCGCTTGATGCTCTGTATTTATATTTAAGAAGACATGATGAAAGAAACACACTTCCCAGGGGAAGCAGGGAGTAGTAAGGTATACACTAACCACCAGTTCCTCTGGGAATTAACTGCACTGTTTCAGACTGCCTCCCAAGAAAATTACAGATTGTCCTTTAGCACAGAGAGATGCATTGTGCCAGAGATGTATGGCTGTTGACAGCAGATTTCTGGGGACCTCCATACATTGTGTGCAGGTTGTGTGGGTATTCTGAAGGCAAGGATTCCTTCCCCAGGAAGCATTCTCAGGACCTTTATAATGTGGCCTTTCAGATGCAGGAAAAACAGCTTACCAACCTGCAGGTCAAGGTGGTGAACAACAAAGACACTTCACCTTACCAGAACAGTGAAGTACGTTCCCATGCTGGCACAAGGCCCACACACCCAACCTGCTCAGTTGTGGGGAAACACAGAATTCCTGTCAGCCTTAATGCCTCAGAAATTTGGGACACAAGACAGGGTAGGGGGAGATATGGAAAAGACTATACTGTGGAAGATGGGATTTCAGCTCTCTGTTGAAGATACAGAAAAGAGTGAGCTTGATTAAAAAACAGGAAGGCCTTTCATACATCTTTGCTGTTGCTTTTTCTCTTAAGAACTAGAGTGTTCTTGAAGAACTGGGTGAAGATATATGGAACCACATACTGAAGTTCTGCCAGAGGTATTTGTCCTTTATGGTCATTCATAAAGTTCAGATAATTTCCTGACAAGAAGTATGAGAATACAGGCTAAACCTTGACCTATTTCTCTGGACCCGTTCTCAGCTAACATGCAAAACACACTTTTTTTTTCCCAATCTTCCAGACATTTTTAATCATCAAAAATAATATTTGATAAATTTATTTTTATCATGGTCATTACACCCTATCTCCTCTTCCACTTCTTTTGAAGAGCCAGGCACTGAGTCACATATCTTCCTCATCAGCTCCTTCAGAGCAAGTCTTAAACAAGCAACAGTGTACCACCTTAGCAGTCATGGATGCATGTGTATCAAACTGTCTTTTTGTTTGTTTGCTTTTGAAACCTCCTCTGAGGCTTTCATGACATGACTGTCTTGACAATCTCTGCAAGAACCTGTATTTCGCATTTCACAGCAGTCAGATACCAGACTGTGAACACATACAGACAGGGAGAAATACGTTATTTCTTCTGTTTCTTTTCCTACATAAGAGAGATTTGATTCTTTTTGTCAGCCGCACAGTCTGAAGTCCAGTCACAGTTAGGTCTTTGTAGCCTATGCAGAAGTCCGAGGAGGGCACAAGATGGTTGATGCCTTGCCATACAAGGCAAGACTGATTTTTCATAGGCAAATTGTTTTCCAGTTTGGCACAATTGTTTGTCCAAGGGTTTCAAGTTCCATATTTAAACAGTGATAAAGAAATTGCTATCCAGTGTTAGTGTCATTCTTCATTCAGACTGTTCCTCTGAAAACAGCCTACAGCCTTTGAGATGCAAAATGTATCGTTTTAATGTAGTCAAGGTCCCTGCTTGCTACATTGCTAAATCTATTTAGCAGATTCTTCTTGCTATAATCTGTCCCCAGACCTGAGGAAGCTCAGTGATTTTAAGTGTTTTAAGCTAATGATAATGGTTAGTGCTGAGAACAGATGTACCTGGCTGTGTTGTGATCTATTCTATTAGGCTGTTAGGAGCTGTGGATTCATATTGACTTAACGTTTTATGCCTATTTTCAAGGTGTGATGGCTGCACGGGGTGTAGTCTGTTTTTTCCCCCTGACATATGATATATCGTCATATCTGTGCTTTTGATACATGGTGACTGCACAGAGAGATGAAGAACATCTGCATGTTTGTTTTCATGCCTTCCCAAGACTTTGTATGTCTATTCTTGCTGTCCACTGGCAAGATTATGGGAAGCAGTGATGTATACGTGTATTCATCCTAGACTATAACCCAGGAAATGGTTCCACAGATTAGATGTGCATGCAGAGAGTTTGATGACTGTGCTAGGTATTGCGGAAGTTTACTTTCCCTGGTGTGAAGGCACTGTGCATGACTGAATTCCCCATAACTGGTGGCTGCACTGATAACTGCTAAGTGGAAGCTGTTTTACTATACTTCTCTATTCGTAACACAACAGAGTGTAAAACTCTTCAGTCGTATCAATAAATGGTGCTTCACTTCCCTTCAGCACAATGAAGTGAAATTTCCACTGAGAATTATTTTCCTGATCATATTGCAGGCTTGGTCTTGCCATTCACAAACATCTGCTATTGCCACCCTCTGAGGAAAATATACTATTTGTGGTGTGCTGTAGAGGAGGTCTTGTATCTTAAGGCCTCACCTCAGTCTTCCAACACATAAGCAAACCCTTCCTATTTATAAGGACTATATCACTGATGCTCTGCCTGCAGGACTTACAGAATTAAGCTCTTGCAGAATAAATGAAACCTTAACTGGTCCATGTTACCACAGTGCAACAGGAGAAATGCCTACCGAAAATCAATCCAGCCTCCTTAAACAAATCTCACGCATGCAACCTCTTTCCTGAGAGGACTGGGAAAGCAGACAAAAAAGAAAACCCATGTGGGTCTCTAGCAGAGACACCATCTCCACGCTGACTAAATGAATGAAACTTTTAAAGGGAAGATCCAACAAGGTTAAAATCCAAAACAATTTAAACAACTATAGTCATGGACAGGCTGAGAGATATGCAAACACAAGACAAGCCACTAGATCTCAACAGAGACATTTAAATTACTACCCTGATCTAGAAAGATTAACTGAAGGTGTCACAGTGCAGCTCTGGATCCACACACCACCAGTTCAAGTTCCAAACCACACTTTGAGCAGTTCTTGTGCTACAGGGCAGTGCAGTGATGTGCGAAAATGCTAGAAACAAGAGGTTAAAAGATTAAATTCAGAAACCTAATTGTCTCTGATAGTTTGGTCAACTTGACTAAATCAGAGCCCAAACAAATGACAGGCACTATAAGCTTAATTCTATAGGATCATGTCTCAATCAAAGAATGACACTATAGTATCATAAATTTAATTTTCATTTCAATACAAAGAGCAGTTACTCAGATGTAACTGATACACATTCTCTCCAATCCCTAAACCATGTCCTGGGCTCTTTGTCTCTTTGGAAATGAAAATGCATTCTTATGAAAACATTACAGGCGAAATACCTAAGACATTGCTTCATAACACAGATAACTTCACTATGAAAAGAAAGAATATAATCTAATTCTGACCTTTGAGGTTCTGCCTACACATATATTTCTCCTTTTTTTTTCCTGTTACCACATTTCTTTTTTAAGTCCACCTACCACAGAAGTCAATTTGCCCTACATACCCTTCAGAACATGTGCTATAAACATCGTCCCTTTTTCCTAATCATTCTTTCCCCTGGCAGGACTTTACACAGATGCATAGGGCAAAAATGCCTAGTATCTGACATTTAATAAGAATCTCAAAGAGAATACACACAAAGTGCATTAAGATTTTCTCCCTGGTACTCAGAAGGGAGTGAACACACTTTGCCCACTGCTAGGGGATTGGTCTGTATCTGAAACTGGGATCTCTGTTTCTGCAGCTGGTACAGCCATTTCTCTTTTATATCTTATATTCCAGCTAGTAAGGTTCATTTTTTGGCCTGGGAAGAAAACCTCTTCACTAGAAATCATGATTGTGGAATTGGATATTCCTCAGTAAAAAAACCAAAACAACTTAAGTGGCAGTAATCTGGGATCTTATACACTGGGACATGATACTGTACCAGCTATGCTTTGCTTACATTTTTAAGGCGTGTTTCTCAGCTATGATGTTGAGAAATTTCTATAGCTTTGGTTCTAAATGCAAATTGCTGTTGGTAGAATTTAAACTGAAGTTCGTGACACAAAATGTGATATGAGAAGCTCTAAAAATGCTTCCTTACCTTAGATCACTCCTGTGATCCTACTCAACTCCCATTTGTTTCCATTGTGCACACATGTTATCTGCATGCAATAGACAGTTGGTCTTTGCAAGAGGCAGCCTGGATTTGGTCAATGGTACCTTTAAAACTTCAAGTAGTAAGGGTGACAAGAAGTATCACCTGGAAACTGGTTATTCATAACAATAACCTCCAGGCAGGGAGAACAGCAGATTCCAAAATGATTCAGGTATTTATACAGATATTGAGAATAAATGTGAAAGCACAAATCATCCACTTGGGTCATTCTGGCATTGATGACTGCTGGGTTGCTTGTTCCTCTCTCTGACATGTGTACCATGGGCTGCTGTGAAGGACTGGGTGTAAGTCTGAGGAAGAGGCACAGAGCTGATTAGCAGTAGGACTCAGCATGAGCACACCACTGCTTTCCTTCACACAACCACTGGAGCAATGCTCTCTGTCTGGCCAACACTGGTCTCCTCCACCCCTGCCACTGCCTGTGCCCTGCTGGACAACCCTAGGCAAGGGGTGACATGGGAGCATTTCAGGTAGACCAGCAGCTAAGGGGACATATAGGGGCAGTGGGAGAAGAGCAGGCAAGGAGGTCAGGGGGCTGCTGAATGACAAGAAGACTCAAGGCAAGATCAAAAGACACACAGAGGTACTCTGCCACACCTCAAAAGACACACAGAGCCCTTGCAATGGCAGCAGTTTCACCAGCACAGATGGGCAGAAGACTGAGTTTCTTCTCCCTCAAAGACCACAGCCCACAGAGGAGGACTGAGGAGCATGAGGTGCAAAAAAGGGCAAGAGAAGAGACATAAGACAGACAGCTGATTTCTATCCCAAAGTCTCTGACATGAGAGAGGATGAATATTTCTCTGTTAAAACAGGGTAGTGAGGTCTGAACTCCTCACACACTGACAGGGACAAGCAGCATAGTTGGCACCACAGCTAGCTGATCAGGACCTGGTCACAAATGACAAACGTGCACTGTGTGGCATGTAAGGTGTGCCACGGCTTGCAAGATACACGAACGTCTGCCTTTTTCCCCTTTGGGAAGTACTTATGCCAATTACCACACTGATGGCAACTCGTGGCCCAGAACTAAATCGGACCAGACTGACTCTGTGACAGGGAAGGGTGCAGAGGCTGAGGGAAGATGGTGATACACCACAGTGTAGGATGAGGGAGATGATGCTATTCTGTTAAGCAAACAGCAATTGTTTCTGCAATGAAGGAAATGTGAAGATAGAAAAAACCTATTTTGACATGACAGAGAGAAGGAAGCATTCACTAATTTCTAGTAACAGTATTTATTCTTGTAGCAACCTTTATAAACTGACCAGTGTTACCACTTGTAATCTGCTTGACAACTCTACATCTCTGAAGAAACTTCTTATGAGGGAGGGGAAAAAATCTCTAATTATTAAAAATAACCCTAGGCTCTGCTTTCAGGTTTTGGTCTGAATCCAGTACCCAGAACAGAAACCTTTCAACAGAAGGCAGAAAGGACTTCTCAGGGAAAAGCTACAGGATCAGGACACACGCTTCCAGTAAAAGCTGGTCTTTCTTCCCCCTCCTCCCAATCTCCTATTCCCAAAAGATACCAAGAAAACATAAGACTGTTGAGATTTCTATAAGAAGATTTGGCAGGTTTTTCATATTTGTTTAGACTATAAGATATAATTTGAATTTGGGTCTTGCCTCTCCCTCTAAGAAGAAGAACGAGTTATTTGTTCTCTGAATAAGTATTTGTTATTAGTGGATCAGACATGGATAAGGTATATTATTACAACCATGTTTGTTAGGTATGATTTACATTGTTTGCTGCATATCATCTTAGGCTGTCTTTAATTTTGTTATACTTTAGGGGGTTTTTGTTTGGGTTTATGCATTTAGTCACAGTTGGTTGTGTTTTGAACTTAGAAAAAAATTAATACAAAGGAAATTAAAAAAAGAAAAAGAAAATATTTTCAAAATGATGTGGAAATCAAATCTATCCCTGAGTAATTTGATTTGTAGGAAATGGAGAGCAAAGCATTACAAAGCATTACAAACAGAATGCCTTGAAGTGCATCATAATTACTTACATGTGCAAATACATTGTCTAGGTTTAGGCATTCAGTTAATAATAGTCATAATAATTCTATGCCCTTAAACAGGGTCTTTCATCCAAGCTTCTCCAGGTTTGCGTAAGCAATCCTTAACTAATGCTTGGGTACTCTTGAGCACTCTGCTGTGGGGAAGGATGGAGAAACGGGAGTAAAAGCTCTCCAGGGTCTAGGACAAATTATGATTTGCTCTCCAGGTAGGAGAGAACTGCTGATGATGGTCTTCTAACTACGGGTGGACCAGAGATGCAGAAGTTTGTAGCTGATCCAACATTCCTACAACTTAATGGCTCGATAAGAATGGAGTGCAACAAATGTTCATCTTCGACTTTCTGTTCTACAAAGTTTAAAGGTTGAAAATTGCCATGAATCAGATCCATGGCTAATCTTGGTGGAAGAGTGGTATATACACAAACATACTAGTGTTTTGTATGATAGCACAAAGATTGGCAAGTTTTCCTTGTTTGGAACTCTTTACCAGTGTGGATGACTCTCATCTGAGGCTCCACAAATGGTTTTCAGACTACGCATCATCTGGGCTGAAAGTGGAAGGAATCTGGAAAAGAGTACCCTATAACGTTCAGTTGTTATAGAAAGTCCCAAACACCATTTTCATACTTGTAGAATATTCTCACACTGATCTCTCATGTTTTCAGAGACCTGAAACTCTTAACAAAAATCTGAGCATGGCATAATACCCAAAAGCTTTTTCACAATTCTAAATCAGGAGGAAATACTGGGTTTTACACTCTTCTGCTGTTTAAATCCCAACCCATGAAAGGAACCCATGGTTTCTGCAGCCCAGGCTCTTTCCTCATTGCTGGCCAACGCTCCATCCTTATTTTACCAGAATATGTTTTCATGCTTCACTAGATGACCAAAATCCAAGACTGCCAAATTATTTCTGCTGTTTCATTTAGCCATGCAATAACTCTAATGCTATAAACTACTATCTGCTGGAATAGCAATATGCGCTGCACTGCAGTTACTGACCCACACAGACATACAACTGCCTGTTCAAAGGATTTGACATTAACACATCCCATTTTCCTTTAGCCTACATTTCTGTGCTCCATGTAGCTGTGACGAGAAAGTGTTTCTCTATACGTTTCCATTACCTGTTATGCTTTACACTAATAAAAACACTGGATATTTATTTGTCTGGCTGACTGACAAAGCCAGGCATCAAAGAATCATTCCGATGTCACATACTTCAACGCTCTAATCTTTCAGAACTTGTAAAGCAATCTCTTACGGCGCTTTGTGGGCTGTGAGATCACCCTGACAAACTGTGATAATGTTGGCAATCACCAAATGGGTGTTCATTTGCAATCTTACTACAGAGGAATTGCTATGTTTCCAAATTTGAGGGCCTGACATAATCTGTCTCCACAAAGCTATCAGGGTCTGTCATAAGGCTGTCTGTGACCCAGGGATTTTTTGGGGTTAATATCTATCCCCACTGCAACTTCATTGCAAGCAGTGGAATTACCTAGAGTATGAATTCCTCTATTTGCTTTCTTTCTCTTTATTGAAAATACTCCTTCTTTGTACTGATTTTTTTTTTAAAGTGCAAACAGCACCTACTAATAACATCTGAGTCAGGTAGGAAAGATTGCTCCTCCAAATCATAGCCAGTTTCTTATAGTTTATGCCAAACCCTCTGCTCCTCTCATCACACTTAGCGACTGAGAAACAATGCAAATGTCAGGTCAAGCTACAAAGCTATTGCCATCATCTCTTCCCTTCCGTATGCTCCCAGTACTGGCAGTCTCTGGGCTGCAGTCCACAGGATATCCACAATTATGGCCCAGATTGAGGGAGGGGTAGAGAAACGATGGTACTCTGCCAATTATGTCAGAACCTAAACTTGATCCATTTTAAAACTGAAGCTGGGGACTGTAGGATAGCACCGTGTTCTCTATAATCTGTCTAAAGCAAGGAAAATAACTTATCATCTCAAAAAAAAGAAAGAAAGTCAGAGCTAGTGCAGGCCTAAAATAAATAACTGTTTTATATTTGCCTCTGAACCTTCTCTTTAACTAAAGAAATAAATTTGCTGTCTGGACATAGAAGGAAGATTTTTAAAATGCTGTAAGACTGTTAAGCACCTCAAGAAAAAGTGAGACAGGCAGGCTTCGTTATATTCATGAGGGCCACAAAACTGCTAGTGAAGTAATTTAATTTTGAAATTACTTAGGATTCCTTTAGAAAAGCCGGGAACACAGGATGGAAATAGAAAACTAAAAAAAGTGCATCCAGTGTTTCAAAATAAGTTCCCTGCACAACACCCTTTCCCTGCTATCATCTTCTAAGGCAAGTTTACCAGCTTGGCAGTTCCTCACAGTTACCAAAAGATCCTCCCCAGATCTTGTGCAGGATGTGGGTGAGCCACTGTGATCTGGCCACAGTTGGGTCAAAAAGCCCATGTCAGGGCACAGGCACTCCACGACAGTGCAGCACTGGAACACAAGCTTAACTTTAAACACTGGCTTGGATATTCTGCTGAACTAATGTTGGGATGTTTTGCTATGTTTAGTATGTTTTTATAAAAGTTCTCTTCCTTGGATAATTCCATCTAATCAAAACAAAAATCGTTAAAGATGCACCGTACTTCGTTTTATCCTCATTTAAGCTATTTTCTGCATTTCATTTTCTATGGAAAAAGAAAGTCAGTGTCACTATCCAACCTCAGGAACAAGGACCTAGCTGCAATGCTACTGGAAAATTTTGGAATCCAAATAAATTCCAAACTTGTATTTTGGCCCGAAATTACAGCAAAGTTGCTCCTGCTCTCAAAAATGCATACTGCTTTTACCAGGAGCAGCAATTATCCCTCGTGTCTTCCTAAGCCTTCAGAAAAGAATGCACAGCCTTGGAAGCCCAAGGTAAAGGCTTTAATGTGTGTATTATCTTACTGAAGTCAGTAGGTCGCATGGATACTCAAAAAAAAAGGTTGCCTGGAAAGATAGTACAAAGATCTGTGGAATTCAAAAGGTTAAACAGCTTCACTAAAACACAAACACTGTAGCTGGGACAGCCCTGAACAGACCAATGAAAGTGGTATGTGCTTTTCCTTCCTAAAACTCCTTTCTTGAAGGCGAATGTTTTTATTTTACAGTAAGCTGCAAACTGGTGAGTAGACTTGTATACTAGTTATTACTTGACCCTTTCCTACATAAATCTATTTCTAAAGACAAAAAAGCCAAAGGAGAGAGCCCTACCTCTCAGCTAGTGCCACTTCAGAAGGTTTTTATAGCAATGTTTCTCCTTTTTCATTTCCATTTTTTAGTATTTTTAATACTGACAATTAGACACTAATGCAACCAAAATTTTCTGAAAAATAAAGAAAACAGACTATCACTGGTAGATCACCACTGGAGAGATGGAAAGAATACAGAAATGTATTAAATTTACCATAAACAAGGAGTTTTATACCATGACAGCAAGTTTTAATGTAATTCATTTGTCTTATAAATTGCATCCCTGGGGATATCCCTGAAAATTAATTAGGTCAGAGAGAGAAGGAAAACAAACTGAAAACTTCTCAAAACTCCGGGAAACAATGTGTTTTAAACATAGCAGTACCAACAATCTC